>NW_024609830.1:1787500-1847318 GCF_018296145.1 Oncorhynchus tshawytscha
AGATGGGGGAAAAGTGATATCTTTCTAATGATTACCCTCTCCTCCTCTCCCCCTCTCCCCCTCTCTCTGTCAGTAAATGAGGGGAAGTGATATGGTTCTCTAATGACCAGTGTGAATAATGGGGATCTAAATAAAGGCTCAGTTTAGTGTTAGAACGCTCCCTTCCTCTAGATCTCTTTCTCTATCCCCCTCTCTCTCCTCTTTCTCTCTCTTTCTGTCATTCTCCCTATTTTCTCTGTCTCCACAGCCTAATCACTTATCACTCCTTTCTTTCTCCTCTTTCCTCTCTTTCGTACTCTTTTTGTATTGTGTCTCTCAGATGTTTCTGCAACTTCTACCTCTCTGTTCTCTCTGTACCTCTACTCACCTCCATTACATCTTTCTCCCTCCGTCTCCTTTTCTCTCTTTGTCCATCAGTTTGTGATCTCTTTCATCTTCTCTCCATTATAGCTTTTAAGGCGTGTGTGTATGTGTGTGTGTGTGTGTGTATGTATGTGTGTGTGTGTGTGTGTGTGTGTGTATGTATGTGTGTGTGTGTGTGTATGTATGTGTGTGTGTTCCACATATGCTTCAAATCACAGGAATGTTAAAACAAACCTCATCTCTCCATGAGTTTTCTACATCTACAATGGGGAGAGCAGAGGGGTTCAAAAGACATGAAAGAGAACGCAGAGAGAAAGGGGGAGACGGGGGTAAAAACATGTTTATTTTATGCTTACTAAACTTCTTCTCTTCCCTCTCTTTTTCCTTTCTCTCTCTCACTGGGGTGAGGAGAACTTGAGTTATTAAAACGCCAACCTTTCCAACAAGAAGCAATAAATCAAACTAAATATCTGGGGGAGGAGAGAGAGGGGAGGAGAGAGAGGGGGAGGAGAGAGAGGGAGGGAGAGAGAGAAGAAGGGAAAGGAGGATTTAAAAGGAAGAGGATTTGATGAAGAGGAGGTTTGGGAAAGAGGGAGAAGAGATGGAGTGAGAGGCTTTGTGAGGTGGAATGGAGGGATGAGAGGAGGGAAGAGAAGATAATATTGTTGTCCCTCCTCCTCTATCCCTCCTGATGCTCTCAACGCATCCATCTCTCAGCTGGCGTACAAGCAGCCTGACGAATCAGCACTTCGCACTGTGTGACTCATTAAGATGCTGATTGGTCAGGAGACAGGTCACTCACCCCATCAGTGTTCCCTATGGCACATGATTATGACATCAGATGGGAGACATCACACATAGCGAGAGAGAGAGAGGTCCTCTGGTCTCTGGATGGAGACATATTGAGGGAGGGAGGTATGGAGGGGAAAGGTCAGTTGGAGAGAGGAGGCTCAAGAGATGAACAGTTGATGGGTCAGGTGGAAAAAGAGAGAGAGACGGATAATGAATGAACACAGAAAGAAAGAAGTGGCCGAGAGAGAGGGAGAGAGAGAGAGACAGAGGGATAGAGAGAGACAGAGGGATAGAGAGAGAGAGAGAGAGACAGAGGGAGAGAGAGACAGAGGGGAGAGAGAGAGAGACAGAGGGAGAGAGAGAGACAGAGGGATAGAGAGAGAGAGGGACAGAGGAGAGAGAGAGAGACAGAGGGATAGAGAGAGACAGAGGGATAGAGAGAGAGAGAGACAGAGGGATAGAGAGAGACAGAGGGATAGAGAGAGAGACAGAGGGAGAGAGAGAGAGACAGAGGGATAGAGAGAGAGAGAGAGAGGAGAGAGAGAGAGACAGAGGGATAGAGAGAGAGAGGGATAGAGAGAGAGAGAGAGACAGAGGGATAGAGAGAGACAGAGGGGAGAGAGAGAGAGAGAGAGACAGAGGGATAGAGAGAGACAGAGGGATAGAGAGAGAGAGACAGAGGGATAGAGAGAGACAGAGGGATAGAGAGAGAGAGGGATAGAGAGAGAGAGAGACAGAGGGATAGAGAGAGAGAGAGAGGGAGAGAGAGAGAGACAGAGGGATAGAGAGAGACAGAGGGATAGAGAGAGAGAGAGAGAGAGAGACAGAGGGATAGAGAGAGAGAGAGAGAGGAGAGAGAGAGAGACAGAGGGATAGAGAGAGACAGAGGGATAGAGAGAGAGAGAGACAGAGGGATAGAGAGAGACAGAGGGATAGAGAGAGAGAGAGACAGAGGGATAGAGAGAGACAGAGGGATAGAGAGAGACAGAGGGATAGAGAGAGAGAGGGATAGAGAGAGAGAGAGACAGAGGGATAGAGAGAGACAGAGGGATAGAGAGAGAGAGAGAGAGAGAGACAGAGGGATAGAGAGAGAGAGAGAGACAGAGGGATAGAGAGAGACAGAGGGATAGAGAGAGAGAGAGAGACAGAGGGATAGAGAGAGACAGAGGGATAGAGAGAGAGAGAGAGACAGAGGGACAGAGAGAGAGAGAGAGACAGAGGGATAGAGAGAGACAGAGGGATAGAGAGAGAGAGAGAGAGACAGAGGGATAGAGAGAGACAGAGGGATAGAGAGAGAGAGACAGAGGGAGAGAGGGAGAGACAGAGGGATAGAGAGAGACAGAGGGATAGAGAGAGACAGAGGGATAGAGAGAAAGAGAGACAGAGGGATAGAGAGAGACAGAGGGATAGAGAGAGAGAGAGAGAGAGAGAGAGAGAGACAGAGGGATAGAGAGAGACAGAGGGATAGAGAGAGAGACAGAGGGAGAGAGAGAGAGACAGAGGGATAGAGAGAGACAGAGGGATAGAGAGAGAGAGAGAGAGAGAGAGACAGAGGGATAGAGAGAGACAGAGGGATAGAGAGAGAGAGAGACAGAGGGATAGAGAGAGACAGAGGGATAGAGAGAGACAGAGGGATAGAGAGAGAGAGAGGGATAGAGAGAGAGAGAGACAGAGGGATAGAGAGAGACAGAGGGATAGAGAGAGAGAGAGACAGAGGGATAGAGAGAGACAGAGGGATAGAGAGAGAGAGAGACAGAGGGATAGAGAGAGACAGAGGGATAGAGAGAGACAGAGGGATAGAGAGAGACAGAGGGATAGAGAGAGAGAGAGACAGAGGGATAGAGAGAGACAGAGGGAGAGAGAGAGAGAGAGAGAGAGAGAGAGAGAGACAGAGGGATAGAGAGAGACAGAGGGATAGAGAGAGAGAGAGAGAGAGAGAGAGAGACAGAGGGATAGAGAGAGACAGAGGGATAGAGAGAGAGAGAGAGAGAGAGAGAGAGAGACAGAGGGATAGAGAGAGACAGAGGGATAGAGAGAGACAGAGGGATAGAGAGAGGGAGAGAGAGACAGAGGGATAGAGAGAGAGAGAGAGGGAGAGAGAGAGAGACAGGGGGATAGAGAGAGACAGAGGGATAGAGAGAGAGAGAGAGAGAGAGAGAGAGAGAGACGGTGTTGGACCTAACCAACCAAGCTGACACCAGCACTGCTTCAAAAGAAAGAATTCTAATAAACAAAATCATGAACCAATCAAAGGACTCATATGAAAAAAAACGAAACAAAATCCCAAAACCGACTAAATTAGTATCTGATCCCAAACAGAGAAGATGAATTGTCTTATTATCTCTACTCTGTCAGCGATACGAAGCAGAGACAGATCCTTACCAAGTACAGGCTGAGTGACCACCGATTGGCAATAGAAAGCGGCAGACATAAAAAGACATGGCTACCCAAAGAGGAGCGTGTATGTGGTCACTGCATGACAGGGGAGGTAGAGACAGAGATGCACTTTCTCCTTTACTGTGAGAAATATTCCTCACCATGAAATTCATTATTCACAGAAATAACTACATTTATTCAAAATGTATTAAACCCAGAGGAAATACAAAAAATAGCAATGGCTCCTCTTGCAGCCAAACATGTATTTGCCTTCCATAGCCTGAATAATAACATCTGCATAGTAAGCAGTAAATTACTTTATATTAGTATGATTGTTATTACATCAAATCAAATCAAATTGTATTTGTCACATACACATGGTTAGCAGATGTTAATGCGAAATGCTTGTGCTTCTAGTTCCGACAGAGCAGTAATAACCAATGAGTAATCTAACCTAACAATTTCACAACAACTACCTTATACACACAAGTGTAAAGGGATGAAGAATATGTACATAAAGATATATTAATGAGTGATGGTACAGAACGGCATAGGCAAGATGCAGTAAAGCCAGTATTACTATTATTGTTATTATTATTGTTATTATTGTTGTTTATCATTCCAAACAGTAGTGGTATGGGTGGTAATGGTAATGATAGCAGTTTAGTGATGGTGGTGGTAGTAGTAGTGGTATGGGTGGTAATGATGACAGTTTAGTGATGGTGGTGGTAGTAGCAGTAGTGGTATGGGTGGTAATGATGACAGTTTAGTGATGGTGGTGGTAGTAGTAGTGGTATGGGTGGTAATGATGACAGTTTAGTGATGGTGGTGGTAGTAGTAGTAGTGGTATGGGTGGTAATGATGACAGTTTAGTGATGGTGGTGGTAGTAGTAGTAGTAGTGGTATGGGTGGTAATGGTAATGATAGCAGTTTAGTGATGGTGGTGGTAGTGGTAGTAGTAGTGGTATGGGTGGTAATGATGACAGTTTAGTGATGGTGGTGGTAGTAGTAGTAGTGGTATGGGTGGTAATGATGACAGTTTAGTGATGGTGGTGGTAGTAGTAGTAGTGGTATGGGTGGTATGATGACAGTTTAGTGATGGTGGTGGTAGTAGTAGTAGTGGTATGGGTGGTAATGATGACAGTTTAGTGATGGTGGTGGTAGTAGTAGTATTTGTATGGGTGGTAATGATGACAGTTTAATGATGGTGGTAGTAGTAGTAGTAGTGGTATGGGTGGTAATGGTAATGATGACAGTATAATGATGGTGGTGGTGGTAGTAGTAGTAGTAGTGGTATGGGTGGTAATGGTAATGATGACAGTATAATGATGGTGGTGGTGGTAGTAGTAGTAGTAGTGGTATGGGTGGTAATGGCAATGATAGCAGTTTAGTGATGGTGGTGGTGGTAGTAGTAGTAGTAGTGGTATGGATGGTAATGATGATAGTAGTTTAGTGATGGTGGTGATAGTAGTAGTAGTGGTATGGGTGGTAATGGTAATGATGACAGTTTAATGATGGTGGTGGTGGTAGTAGTAGTAGTAGTGGTATGGGTGGTAATGGTAATGATGACAGTATAATGATGGTGGTGGTGGTAGTAGTAGTAGTAGTGGTATGGGTGGTAATGGCAATGATAGCAGTTTAGTGATGGTGGTGGTGGTAGTAGTAGTAGTAGTGGTATGGATGGTAATGATGATAGTAGTTTAGTGATGGTGGTGATAGTAGTAGTAGTGGTATGGGTGGTAATGGTAATGATGACAGTTTAATGATAGTGGTAGTAGTAGTAGTGGTATGGATGGTAATGATGACATTTTAGTGATGGTGGTGGTAGTAGTAGTAGTGGTATGGGTGGAAATGGTAATGATGACAGTTTAATGATGGTGGTGGTAGTAGTAGTGGTGGTATGGATGGTAATGATGATAACAGTTTAGTGATGTGGTGGTAGTCGTAGTAGTGGTATGGATGGTAATGATGATAGTAGTTTAATGATGGTGGTGGTAGTAGTAGTAGTGGTATGGGTGGTAATGGTAATGATGACAGTTTAATGATGGTGGTGATAGTAGTAGTAGTGGTATGGGTGGTAATGGTAATGATGACAGTTTAATGATGGTGGTGGTGATAGTAGTAGTAGTAGTGGTATGGGTGGTAATGGTAATGATGACAGTTTAGTGATGTGGTGGTAGTAGTAGTGGTGGTATGGATGGTAATGATGATAACAGTTTAGTGATGTGGTGGTAGTCGTAGTAGTGGTATGGATGGTAATGATGATAGTAGTTTAATGATGGTGGTGGTAGTAGTAGTAGTGGTATGGGTGGTATGGTAATGATGACAGTTTAATGATGGTGGTTGGTAGTAGTAGTAGTGGTATGGGTGGTATGGTAATGATAGTTTAATGATGGTGGTGGTAGTAGTAGTAGTGGTATGGGTGGTAATGGTAATGATGACAGTTTAATGATGGTGGTGGTGGTAGTAGTAGTAGTAGTGGTATGGGTGGTAATGGTAATGATGACAGTATAATGATGGTGGTGGTGGTAGTAGTAGTAGTAGTGGTATGGGTGGTAATGGTAATGATGACAGTATAATGATGGTGGTGGTGGTAGTAGTAGTAGTAGTGGTATGGGTGGTAATGGTAATGATGATAACAGTTTAGTGATGTGGTGGTAGTCGTAGTAGTGGTATGGATGGTAATGATGATAGTAGTTTAATGATGGTGGTGGTAGTAGTAGTAGTTGTATGGGTGGTATGGTAATGATGACAGTTTAATGATGGTGGTGGTGGTAGTAGTAGTAGTGGTATGGGTGGTATGGTAATGATGACAGTTTAATGATGGTGGTGGTAGTAGTAGTAGTGGTATGGGTGGTAATGGTAATGATGACAGTTTAATGATGGTGGTGGTGATAGTAGTAGTAGTGGTATGGGTGGTAATGGTAATGATGACAGTTTAATGATAGTGGTAGTAGTAGTAGTGGTATGGGTGGTAATGGTAATGATGACAGTTTAATGATGGTGGTAGTAGTAGTAGTGGTATGGGTGGTAATGGTAATGATGACAGTTTAGTGATGTGGTGGTAGTTGTTATACTGATGTAATGGTGAAGATGGCTGTTATTTAGTTATAAGTTAGTTATAGTTTAATTTTCCATATTTAGATATTTATATTTATTACATTTCTACTATTGACTGTTACCATTTTATTGTTTTTTATTTTTGTATTATTATTTACTACGATTTTATATTATTATTCTTCATAATTTTATTACAATTTATAATGTATACATTGTTGCTTTGGCAATATTGACACAATGTTTTTCATGCCAATAAAGCAGCTTGAATTTGAGTGAGAGAGTGAGAGAGAGTGAGAGAGAGAGAGTGAGAGAGAGAGAGTGAGAGTGAGAGAGTGTGAGAGAGAGAGAATGTGTGAAAAGGGCGAGACAGAGCGATATCACTAGTCAGTGGAGTGTGACAGTGAGAGAACTTCCAGGTTAAATGGTTAAATGATTTAGTCCCTTCTTAAGTGTATGTCTCTTTTAATCTCTGTTCCTTTCTCCCTCTGTTTCTCTCTCCCCCACTCTCTGTCCCTCGGGTCCCTCCCATTCTCTCTCCCCCACTCTCTGTCCCTCCCATTCTCTCCCCCACTCTCTGTCCCCGGCCCCTCCCATTCTCTCTCCCCCACTCTCTGTCCCTCGGTCCCTCTCTTTCTCTCTCCCCCACTCTCTGTCCCTCGGTCCCTCTCTTTCTCTCTCCCCTACTCTCTGTCCCTCGGTCCCTCTCATTCTCTCTCCCCCACTCTCTGTCCCTCGGCCCCTCCCATTCTCTCTCCCCCACTCTCTGTCCCTCGGTCCCTCTCTTTCTCTCTCCCCACTCTCTGTCCCTCTGTCCCTCCCATTCTCTCTCCCCCACTCTCTGTCCCTCGGTCCCTCTCTTTCTCTCTCCCCCACTCTCTGTCCCTCTGTCCCTCCCATTCTCTCCCCCACTCTCTGTCCCTCTGTCCCTCCCATTCTCTCTCCCCCACTCTCTGTCCCTCGGTCCCTCTCTTTCTCTCTCCCCCACTCTCTGTCCCTCGGTCCCTCCCATTTCTCTCCCCCACTCTCTGTCCCTCTGTCCCTCCCATTCTCTCTCCCCCACTCTCTGTCCCTCGGTCCCTCTCTTTCTCTCTCCCCCACTCTCTGTCCCTCTGTCCCTCTCTTTCTCTCTCCCCCACTCTCTGTCCCTCGGTCCCTCTCTTTCTCTCTCCCCCACTCTCTGTCCCTCTGTCCCTCCCATTCTCTCTCCCCCACTCTCTGTCCCTCGGTCCCTCTCTTTCTCTCTCCCCCACTCTCTGTCCCTCGGTCCCTCTCTTTCTCTCTCCCCCACTCTCTGTCCCTCTGTCCCTCCCATTCTCTCTCCCCCACTCTCTGTCCCTCGGTCCCTCTCTTTCTCTCTCCCCCACTCTCTGTCCCTCGGTCCCTCTCTTTCTCTCTCCCCTACTCTCTGTCCCTCGGTCCCTCTCTTTCTCTCTCCCCCACTCTCTGTCCCTCGGGTCCCTCCCATTCTCTCTCCCCCACTCTCTGTCCCTCGGTCCCTCTCTTTCTCTCTCCCCCACTCTCTGTCCCTCTGTCCCTCCCATTCTCTCTCCCCCACTCTCTGTCCCTCGGTCCCTCTCTTTCTCTCTCCCCCACTCTCTGTCCCTCGGTCCCTCTCTTTCTCTCTCCCCCACTCTCTGTCCCTCGGTCCCTCTCTTTCTCTCTCCCCACTCTCTGTCCCTCGGTCCCTCTCTTTCTCTCTCCCCCACTCTCTGTCCCTCGGTCCCTCTCTTTCTCTCTCCCCCACTCTCTCTCCCTCGGTCCCTCTCTTTCTCTCTCCCCCACTCTCTGTCCCTCGGTCCCTCTCTTTCTCTCTCCCCACTCTCTGTCCCTCGGTCCCTCTCTTTCTCTCCCCCACTCTCTGTCCCTCGGGTCCCTCCCATTTCTCTCCCCCACTCTCTGTCCCTCGGTCCCTCTCTTTCTCTCTCCCCCACTCTCTGTCCCTCTGTCCCTCCCATTCTCTCTCCCCCACTCTCTGTCCCTCGGTCCCTCTCTTTCTCTCTCCCCACTCTCTGTCCCTCGGTCCCTCTCTTTCTCTCTCCCCCACTCTCTGTCCCTCGGTCCCTCTCTTTCTCTCTCCCCCACTCTCTGTCCCTCTGTCCCTCCCATTCTCTCTCCCCCACTCTCTGTCCCTCGGTCCCTCTCTTTCTCTCTCCCCCACTCTCTGTCCCTCGGTCCCTCTCTTTCTCTCTCCCCCACTCTCTGTCCCTCGGTCCCTCTCTTTCTCTCTGCCATTTGTCTTTTACTGCCAGATACTGATAAAAATTAATCAATCAAGAGTCAGACACATACACACACACACACACACACACACACACACACACACACACACACACACACACACACACACACACACACACACACACACACACACACACACCGTTTACACCAAGTCATTACCATTAGCAGCATGGTGCGTTTGACTTGACTGTGTACTTACAGCACATCTGTGACTTTCAGTCTATCATTATGAAAATGTGTCAGTGTAATGCAGTGTGTGTGTGTGTGTGTGTGTGTGTGTGTGTGTGGAGATGGACCTGTCCAGCGGAAATTGAGAGTATCCGAGTGTGAAAGAGAGATGGAATGAGAAAGAGTAAGATTCCTCTTCTCCCTCTCTCACACTCTGTCTCACTTCCAACATTGCTTTCCTCCTCTCTATTCCCCTATCAATATGTTTTCTCCTGATGTCCCTGTCTTCTTCTCTATTCCCCTATCAATATGTTTTCTCCTGATGTCCCTGTCTTCTTCTCTATTCCTCTATCAATATGTTTTCTCTTCCTGTCCCTGTCTTCTTCTCTATTCCCCTATCGACGTGTTTTCTCCTGATGTCCCTGTCTTCTTCTCTATTCCCCTATCAATATGTTTTCTCCTGATGTCCCTGTCTTCTTCTCTATTCCCCTATCAATATGTTTTCTCCTGATGTCCCTGTCTTCTTCTCTATTCCCCTATCAATATGTTTTCTCCTGATGTCCCTGTCTTCTTCTCTATTCCTCTACCAATATGTTTTCTCTTCCTGTCCTTGTCTTCTTCTCTATTCCCCTATCAATATGTTTTCTCCTGATGTCCCTGTCTTCTTCTCTACTCCCCTATCAATATGTTTTCTCTTCCTGTCCTTGTCTTCTTCTCTATTCCCCTATCAATATGTTTTCTCTTCCTGTCCTTGTCTTCTTCTCTATTCCTCTATCAATATGTTTTCTCTTCCTGTCCTTGTCTTCTTCTCTATTCCTCTATCAATATGTTTTCTCTTCCTGTCCCTGTCTTCTTCTCTATTCCCCTATCGACGTGTTTTCTCCTGATGTCCCTGTCTTCTTCTCTATTCCTCTATCAATATGTTTTCTCCTGATGTCACTGTCTTCTTCTCCTCCCACTGTCATGGTGTCATCAGTTCACATCACATCTCCTTAACAAAGAGTTTCTCTCCATCTACAGTAGGCTTGGTGCATCTCCTTAACAAGGAGTTTCTCTCCATCTACAGTAGGCTTGGTGCATCTCCTTAACAAGGAGTTTCTCTCCATCTACAGTGGACTTGGTGCATCTCCTTAACAATGAGTTTCTATCCATCTACAGTAGGCTTGGTGCATCTCTACTGTACATGATGGTGAGACAGGACACTGTAGGTTATATTTGATGATGGTTCTGAAAAGGCCTTCACCATGCCTCGTGCCTCGTTTAGAGAGATGGTTCTGAAAAGGCCTTCACCATGCCTCGCGCCTCGTTTAGAGAGATGATGGTTCTGAAAAGGCCTTCACCATGCCTCGTGCCTCGTTTAGAGAGATGATGGTTCTGAAAAGGCCTTCACCATGCCTCGTGCCTCGTTTAGAGAGATGATGGTTCTGAAAAGGACTTCACCATGCCTCGTGCCTCGTTTAGAGAGATGATGGTTCTGAAAAGGCCTTCACCATGCCTCGTGCCTCGTTTAGAGAGATGATGTTTCTGAAAAGGCCTTCACCATGCCTCGTGCCTCGTTTAGAGAGATGATGGTTCTGAAAACACCTTCACCATGCCTCGTGCCTCGTTTAGAGAGATGATGGTTCTGAAAAGGTCTTCACCATGCCTCGTGCCTTGTTTAGAGAGATGATGGTTCTGAAAAGGTCTTCACCATGCCTCGTGTCTCGTTTAGAGAGATGATGGTTCTGAAAAGGTCTTCACCATGCCTCGTGTCTCGTTTAGAGAGATGATGGTTCTGAAAAGGCCTTCACCATGCCTCGTGCCTCGTTTAGAGAGATGATGGTTCTGAAAAGGCCTTCAACATGCCTCGTGCCTCGTTTAGAGAGATGATGTTTCTGAAAACACCTTCACCATGCCTTGTTCCTCGTTTAGAGAGATGATGGTTCTGAAAAGGCCTTCACCATGCCTCGTGCCTCGTTTAGAGAGATGATGGTTCTGAAAAGGCCTTCACCATGCCTCGTGCCTCGTTTAGAGAGATGATGGTTCTGAAAAGGTCTTCACCATACCTCGTGCCTCGTTTAGAGAGATGATGGTTCTGAAAAGGTCTTCACCATGCCTCGTGCCTCGTTTAGAGAGATGATGGTTCTGAAAAGGCCTTCACCATGCCTCGTGCCTCGTTTAGAGGGATGATGGTTTACGGATGTGCGTTTATGGGACCTGGCACTACAGTCATGTTGCTGCTAATTAAATCACGTGTTACATTTCCTGGAGGATTAGTTTAGCCCAAGAGCCTGTAAAACAGTGTGTCAGTGTGTGTGTGTGTGCGTGTGTTTATGTGCGTATGTGTGTGTGTGTGTGTGTGTGTGTGTGTGCGCTGTAGAAGAGAGTGCCTGAGTGTTCACTGGGATGGAGGACAAACATATAAATTATTCATCTAGGCCTAATGTGCTGTCTCTCTATCTGTCTGTCTGTCTGTTCCAGTGTTGTTGTTTATGTAGCATAATACTTGTGGTATTATTATATTATTTACTGATGTCATGACGTTGGCCTTGGGGGTTGGTTTATGACAGTCATAAATACCTCTTCCCCACTTTTTCCTCTTTACCCTACTGAGGTTACATTTGCAAAACCTTTGGTTAACATAGAGATTCTGGGAACGTCAGAATGTGGGGGGAAATGAACTATATTCTGGTAATCCGAGCAATTGAACATATGCGGTGGTACTTAATGAATATGATGTCAGTTCTGTTGTCATCTGAGACATTCTCATCAATGATAAGATGACATAAACTCTACAGTGGAAAGTCTACACATCAGAGTTATCGGATTCACATGGAATTGTTGTTCAATTTAAATGTTTGAATATGAAATTATTTGTGATGGGATGAAATGTGATTTTAGCTTCTAAAATGTGAGAAGTGGGTTTTCATAAATTAGGGCTGCTCACTCAGTGGCCCGCCCCTGTGAAGGGACAAGGGCTATAGAACTTTTCAAACACACCCTCCTCTCCCTTCCTATATAAAGCCTTGACGACATAACTATCTGTTCCGATGAGGTAGGATGACGATCCTATGTCAGAATGGTTCAGAAAATAACTACAGGACAAAGCCAACACCAGCAGGATCTTTGGTTGTGAATGGTATGAACTTGGAACTCTTATTCACTACAGAAGTGATACCTCCTAGCTGTTGAGTTAGCGACCGCAGATGCAAACGCAGGTTAGGAAGGAACAGACAGAGAATCCCATCTATCACACAACAACGTTACTACAACGTATCCAATTGACAACCAGAGACATTCTTCAAAGGACAGAGGACTCGGTTGGACAACATGGCCTTCCATCTACCACCAACCTACTGAAGCGCAGCTCAGAGTAAATATGTATTGCATTTTCCTTTTCCAAATGGGCGGTAATTTAGAATGCATAAGATACTGTATTTACGATAGCACAGCTTTGCCTTTGTTCCTGTCTTCCCGCTCTTTCACTCACCCCAGACCCTTTTCTTTGTGTAACAAGCCGTCATATCTGTTCCGCCCGCTAGGGACATTTTCCTTTATGACGTCATTTGTAATCAAGTTATGATTTAATTATGTGCATGTGAATTATGTGTGATTAGTTAGGTATTTAGTAAATAAGAGATTAAACACAATTTTGTATTGCTGATTCAAATTGTTAGCCAGGGTTCTTGCAGATGACCAAGAATTTACAACTTTCAGATTATGAGACTGAAGTAAGATGAAGATTAATGTTGACTGCTATTGATGTAAAATATTACTAGTTCTTTAAGAGTTTATTCGGAAGATAACAGCTCTATAAATATTCTTTCATGGTGCCAGACTCTCTAGTTAATTACATTTACATGATTAGCTCAATCAGGTGATATTAATTACGGAGAAATTATTTTATAGAATAGCATGTTTTATCAATTAATCCGGCATAGCCAAAGACACGACACTGACTACATGAACATACTACAGTAGGCCTGTAGTAAAGGTACATTTAGGATAATACTTGTTGTCACGCCCTGGTCAAAGTATTTTGTGTTTATCTTTATGTATTTGGTCAGGCCAGGGTGTGGCATGGGGTTTTTGTAATTGTGGTGTGTTTGTCTTGGGGTTTTGGTGGTGGTATTGGGATTGTAGCTTAGTGGGTTGTCTAGCAAAGTCTATGGCTGTCTGGAGTGGTTCTCAATCAGAGGCAGGTGCTTATCGTTGTCTCTGATTGGGAACCATATTTAGGCAGCCATATTCTTTGAGTTTGTCGTGGGTGATTGTCCTTAGTGTCCTATGTGTACTCTCGGTTAGTTTGCATTATATAGGCTGTTTCGGGTTTGATTACGTTTATTGTTTTGTGTAGTGTTCGTGTTTCTTTATTTGATTAAACATGAATCTCAATCGACACGCTGCAGTTTGGTCCGACTCTCCTTCATCACCACTAGAAAACCGTAACACTTGTGTAATTCATATGTACAATATATTTAATATGCTAGCTTTAGGTGTTTGTAATATTATTTCAGATGCTACTAGTGACGGTAATACTAATTACTTATGACGTATCCAGGAAGTGCAAAATCTTAATTAAAGACACTCATTGATGTGTGTCATGAAGTGAGTACAGGGATGAGAAAGTATCATATTTCAGTAGTAAATCATATATACTCCTGTAGTTTTGTATCACGTTTTTTTACTCATTAATTTCAGTTTGATTTCCAGCATTGTGAAATTCATACAAGTACAATACAATATTACAAGAAGCCTAATATCATTGTCTTTTGTGGTTTTATAATACAAACTCTGTACATTCATTCTATCGTTGACAAATACACACTGTCTCGTGTGTGAAATCATGTAAATGGTTAAAACACAATGCTATTATAATCATACAAAAGTTGTCTGATGAGAGGTTCAAATGTATGTTGTATTACAACCACACTACCATGGCAGGTTCTATAGTCTTGTACATTTGCAGTATTTAAATGCAACGGCCACAAATGACGTTTGGGCTTAACTGAATGCAGTACTGTGACATCATCAGACCATGTCAGATTCTTCGTCTTTAGATTTCTGTTGTCCCTTTTCAGATGGGGACTAGAAATAGAATGAGATTGTACATTTTCACGGTCAACATTGTTTGCAAGAAGGAGTCGTTTATTTCCAGACTTGCGGGAACTGTAAATCAGTCCCTTTAGAAGAGCTAGCTCACTGCAGGTTAATCCACCCAGAAGGAATGAAGGAGTTTTCTAGATGATCTGCCCAGATGATCCAGGAGCAACCAGAACCCAGGATACAGGGGCTCAGTGAATGTGGTCTGGGGGCTGAAGAGGAGACTGTAGAAGGATAGCATTCCCCCCTGTGGTCCAGGTACACTCCTACTCTGGCGGAAGAGGGACAGGGACAGGGTTAACAGTCATGTTGTAATTATGACAGAGAGACCATCAAGCAGGACTGTTGATTCATTCAAATGGGAAGTTTACTATGTCTCCTCTCCTGTTGATTCCTTTATATGAGACAGCTATAAAAACCTTAGGCCTAGCTCCATAACCATGACCCCTGATCTGTACCTCCCAGTAGCATTCTCCAGACCCTCTCTACACAGAGCTTGTCTGTAGTGGTACATCTGTCTGGCTGCTCTTCTTCTAACCTCTCGGTTCCTCTCAGACTGTCACAGCTGCTCATTAGCCATGTTGGGATCCAATGTCAGTGGTGAAGAGGGCACAACAAAACCTATTCCCCCTCAGGAGACTGAAAAGACGTGGCATGGGTCCTCAGATCCTCAAAAGGTTCTACAGCTGCGCCATCGAGAGCATCCTGACGGGTTGCATCACTGCCTGGTGTGGCAACTGCTCAGCCTCTGACCGCAAGGCACTACAGAGAGTAGTACGTACGGCCCAGTACATCACTGGGGCCAAGCTTCCTGCCATCCAGGCAGTGTCAGAGGAAGGCCCTAAAAAATGTCAAAGATTCCAGACACCCTAGTTTTAGACTGTTCTCTCTGCTACCGCACAGCAAGCGGTACCGGAGCGCCAAGTCTAGGTTCAAGATGCTTCTACCCCCAAGCCATAAAACTCCTGAACAGCTAATCAAATGGCTACACAGACTATTTGCATTGCCCCCCATAACCTCTGATGGTGTGTGTGTGTGTGTGTGTTTTAGTGTGCTACAGCTTTACTTACACTCCACAAACTCCTCTCTGTTCTTGGGCTCAGGGTGTTCTACTTTGTCACATTGGAGAGAGAGAAAACTGTACAAGGTAGGCAGATACATTTATTTTAAATGAGGAATTCAGGGTTACATGAAGAGAAGTTAACCAAATGCATACCTTTATGAGGCTACAAGACTGTTTTGCTAGTACAGACTGGGATATGTTCCGGGATTCATCCAATAGCATTGAAGAGTTTACCACAACAGACATGGGCTTCATCAATTAGTTCATAGACAATGTCATTCCCACAGTGACCAAACCAAAAACCATGGATTACAGGCAATATCAGCGCTGTGCTACTGCTTACTAGGAACGGGAGACAGACATGGGCATACAAGAAATCCTGTTACGACTTCCGACCTGAGATAAAACATAAAAGGACAACATAGGAGGAAGGTGGAATCCTATTAGACCAACTCATCGTACGTGGCAAGGAATTACAAAGGGAAACCCAGCCGGGAGTTGCTGAGTGATGCAGAACTCCCAAATGAGCTAAATGCCTTTTATGATCTCTTGGAGGAATACAACACTGAGACTTGCATGAAAGCCCTTTTTTCCAGATGACTGTGTGATCTCGCTCTCTGTGGCAGATGTGAGCAAAACTTTTAAACAGGTTCACAATCACAGACGGAATACTAGGGCACGTTCCCAAAGCATACACAGACCAGCTGGCAAGCGTCTTCACAGACATCTACAATCTCTTCTTGTCTCAGTCTGTAATCCCTAAATGTTTAAAGTTGACCACCATTGACCCTGTTCCCAAGAGTTCCAAGGTAACCTGCCTAAATGACTATCACCCTGTAGCACTCACATCTGTAATTCTGAAGTACTTTGAAAGGCTGGTCATGGCTCACATCAACACCATCATCCCAGACAACCAGGACAATAGACATTACATTAGGGATAATATATGTCAACAACAGACATTACATTAGGGATAATATATGTCAACAACGGACATTACATTAGGGATAATATATGTCAACAACAGACATTACATTAGGGATAATATATTCCAACAATCGACATTACATTAGGGATAATATATTCCAACAACAGACATTACATTAGGGATAATATATTCCAACATTAGACATTACATTTGGGATAATATATTCCAACAATAGACATTACATTAGGGATAATGTATTCCAACAATAGACATTACATTAGGGATAATATATTCCAACAACAGACATTACATTAGTGATAATATATTCCAACATTAGACATTACATTAGGGATAATATATTCCAACAATAGACATTACATTAGGGATAATGTATTCCAACAATAGACATTACATTAGGGATAATATATTCCAACAACAGACATTACATTAGGGATAATGTATTCCAACAATAGACATTACATTAAGGACAGTACTGTATATGTCAACGGTCATGAAATGCCTATTAACAGGTGGCCGGAGCAGGTAAGGGGTCTTGACTGAGTCCAGGCATTATAGATTGCTTGCCTGTTGCTTATCACAATAAATACCAATAAAATCGAACTGCGCTTGCAGTACAGCACAGTGCAATGTGTTAAATGATAAGCTAAGAGACAGATTTACACTGTTATAAAAGTAGGAAGAGAGTGAGGTAGATATACAGTGGGCTCCAAAATGACTGGCACCTCTGACTGGCAATGCACAAACAATACTTTAAAAAATATAAACAATATAATTATAGAGAAACTCAAAATAACAACATTGAGAAATACTGTACTTTATTAATGTTTCAATGGAACCCAACAAAATAATTTCTTGATTTAATTGAAAATCAATGCCCTCCAAATCAAAGTTTCACAATTAATGGCACCCTTAAATATTATTGTAAATAACATCTACCAACATTAAACCAGGAATTAAATTCCACTTATTTAATTAAGTTTATCTAAGTGTTAAACATCCTCTTGAAGCTAGGGGGCACTATTTTTCTGATTGGAAAAATAACGTTCCCAAACTAAACGGCCTATTTCTCATGACCAGACGCTAGAATATGCATATAATTGACAGATTGGGATAGAAAACACTCTAAAGTTTCCAAAACTGTAAAAATATTGTCTGTGGGTATAACAGAACTGATATTGCAGGCGAAAGCCTAAGGATAATCCAATCAGGAAGAGCCTCTTATTTTGAAACCTCTGTGTTCCTATGCGTGCCTGTCCTCCATTTAAAGGGATATCAACAAGATTCCTTTTTCTATGGCTTCCCTAAGGTGTCAACAGTCTTTCGACATAGTTTCAGGATTTTATTTTGAAAAATGAGCGTGAAGGATCACATTGCGTAAGTGGAGAGGTGGGGGCTCTCAGAGTGAGATCATGCGCAATTGAGTGAAGCGGCCATTGTTCCTCCCGCTGTTATGGAAAAAGCTACACACTTGGTTGATATATTATCAAATATATGTTTTTAAAACTACTTGAGGAAAGAATATAAAAAACGTTTGATATGATTCTGTGGACATTATGAAGACTATTTGGAATTTACGTCTGCGTTGTCGTGACCGCTCTTTCCTGTGGATTTCTGAACATAACGCAACAAACAAACGTCGGTATTTTGGGTATAAAAATAATCTTTATGGAACAAAAGGAACATTTGCTGTGTAACCGGGAGTCTCGTGAGTGAAAACATCCAAAGATCATCAAAGGTAAATGGTTAATTTGATTGCTTTTCTGATTTTCGTGACCAAGCTTCCTGATGCTAAGTGTACATAATGCTATGCTAGGCTATCGATAAACTTACACAAACGCTCGGATTTCTTTCGCTGTAAAGCATCATTTCAATATCTGAGATGACAGGGCGATTAACAAAAGGCTAAGCTGTGTTTCAAAATATTGCACTTGTGATTTCATGAATATGAATATTTTCTAGTAATATTATTTGACTGTTGCGCTATGCTATTCAGCGGTAGCAGACGAAAATTATCCGGATACAGGGATTGGTAGCGTCAAGAATTTAAGGAACTATATAGAGCCATTACATCACTTCCTATTTCACTAGGGTATAAAAATAAGGTAACAGGCATGCAATATCCCTTTGTCATCCAACACCATGAAGAAAAGAAAAGAACTGGCAGTTAAAAAGAGACAGATGGTCGTAGATCTTCATAAATCTGGTAATGGCTACAAGAAGATCCACAAACGATTGAATATACCACTGAGCACTGTCAGGGCAATTATTAAAACATTCTGAAGATATGAAACAGTTGAAAACCTCACAGGTAGAGGAGGCAAATGCATTTTGCCCCCCAGGATAGGGAGGAGGATGGTGAGAGAAGCAACAAAATCCCCAAGAATCACTGTGAAAGAATTGCAGGCCTTGGTGGCGTCTTGGGGTCACCAGGTTTAAAAAAAGCACCATCAGAAAGCCACCTCCACATCCACAGGCTCTTTGGAAGGGTTACCAGAAGAAAGCCCTTAATGACCCCAAGACACAGACGCAAGCACTTGGAGTTTGCCAAATGTGATTTAAATTATGATTGGAAGAATGTGCTCTGGTCAGATGAGACCAAAATGGAACGTTTTGGTCTGATACAGCATCGGCATGTTTGGCGTCAAAACAGAGATGCATACAAGGAGAGGCACCTCATATCCACGGTGAAATATGGAGGGGGGTCAGTGATGTTTTTGGGATGTTTTAATTCCAGAGGTCCAGAGGCACTGGTTAAGATTGATGGCATAATGAATTCCACCAAGCACCAGGCAATCTGGCTGACAATCTGGTTGCCTCTGCCAGAAGGCTTTTTAAAAAGTATTGTTTGTGCATTGCCAGTCAGGGGTGCCAGTCATTTTGGAGCCCAATGCAAATACAGGAAGAATGAAAGATGCTAAATGAGTGAGAGGGACAGAGAAGATAAAGAAAACAGAGAATAAGAGAGAACAGTAACAGAAAGAGTGAGAGAGAGAGAGTGTGTGTGTGTGAGAGAGAGAAAAAGAGAGAGACAAAGAGAAAGGGAGAGAGTGAGAGAGTGAGAGTGAGAGAAAGAGAGAGACAGAGAGAGAGTGTGAGAGAGAGAGAGTCATGCTCAACATGAGCTCCTGATATATTTAATTTTTTTTTTTTCAGAATGAGATAAACACTCTAATCGAAAGAGAATTCAAGACAAGACGTGATGAACAACAAAAAGACAAGAAGTGATGAAAAAAAGTAACTGCGCCTCAAGTGAAGAAGTTTTGACTCTAGCTAGCTACACAACAAAGACCTAGCCAGCAGACTAACAAGCTAGTCTGAAGATACGAGCTAGATCAAATCTAGCAAGGGGAGTTAATACAACTACATCAAACGACCAAACTGAGTGACCAAAAAGGAGCACGGACTAACTTTAGACATATCTTCTGTTTTTTTGTGTGAAGATTTGTTACTCTTTTTGCTGGTTTTTGAACTTGCTGTCACATTGAGAAATACACCACATCAGTCACTGGCTTTATCAATAAGTGCATTGAGGATATCGTCCCCACAGTGACTGTACGTACATACCCCAACCAGACGCCATGGATTACAGGCAACATTCGCACTGAGCTAAAGGGTAGAGCTGCCGCTTTCAAGGTGCGGGACTCTAACCCGGAATCTTACAAGAAATCCCGCTATGCCCTGCGACGAACCATCAAACAGGCAAAGCATCAATGCAGGACTAAGATTGAATCATACTACACCGGCTCTGACGCTCGTCGGATGTGGCAGGGCTTGCAAACTATTACAGACTACAAAGGGAAGCACAGGTGCGAGCTGCCCAGTGACACGAGCCTACCAGATGAGCTAAATCACTTCTATTCTTGCTTCGAGGCAAGCAACACTGAGGCATGCATGAGAACATCAGCTGTTCCAGACGACTGTGTGATCACGCTCTCCATAGCTGACGTAAGACCTTTAAACAGGTCAACATTCACAAGGCTGCAGGGCCAGATGCATTCTCTTAACACAGTCTCCTGTGGAGTGCAACAAGAGGCAGGTCGTTATTGCGTTGGTCTAGTTAACTGTAAGGTTGCAAGATTGCATCCCCCGAGCTGACAAGGTGAAAATCTGTCATTCTGCCCCTGAAAGAGGCAGTTAACCCACCGTTCCTAGGCCGTCATTGAAAATAAGAATGTGTTCTTTACTGACTTGCCTAGTTAAATAAAGGTGAAATAAAGGTGTAAAATATATGTTAAAAACGGCAAAATCGGTGTCCAAATATACCGATTTCCGATTGTTATGAAAACTTGAAATCGGCCCTAATTAATCGGCCATTCCGATTAATCGGTTGACCTCTAGTACATACTAACTCAATCAGCCTGACTAACAGGTGTCTGTATATAGCCTTGCTACTCTTACTTTCAAATGTCTTTTTACTGTTGTTTTATTTCTCTACTTACCTACCAACACACACACACACACACACACACATACTTTTTTTTCTCCGCACTATTGGTTAGAGCCTGTAAGTAAGCATTTCACTGTAAAGTCTGTTGTATTCGGCGCACGTGACAAATAAACTTTGATTTGATCAATTAGAGCTAGCTAGCAACAGCAGTAGACAAACAAATGGGTTGCTATGGCAACGGGGCAGCGGAACAGAGCATTAGCAGCAGTAGTAGCAGAGCCCACAGGCACCATGTCCCCACTCACCCTCAGCGCTGAATCCATTCTCTACTCTCCAGAGGCCAAAAATGACACAACGAGGAAAGCTTTTAAACAGACACTACTAAAGGGGAGGCCAGAAACCCTTTTCTCAGACCTCTACAAAAACAGTGATGTGAGTAATCTCATCTTCCTCACTGACCAGCCAAATGCATGGCGCTCAGCAGTCTGCTCTCACTACCCATCCATAAAGAAAGAGGGAATCTGTAATGGGTGGAAGCTGAAAATCAAAAAGACGGACGACCCTGACAGCACCATGATAACAATCAACCTCTACAAGACTGGGACTGTCATGGTGCAAGGTAACATTAGACTTTCAGACCATTAAGGAGAGAACGGAGAGAGAGAAGGACACCACCAGTGACATGCCCTCCCACAAGACAAACTCCACCAGCACCACCCTCACCCTCACCCCTACTATCCCCACCCAAAAAGGCACGTCCAGCACCTCTCTTCCCACCATAGTGGAGGACACGTTCCAGGAGGAGAGTGACCCCTTCAGTGCAGAGCAGGCTCAGGCCCTCCTCACCACCATGGCTGCCATGAGGGATGAGTTCACCAAACTGGAGGGGGAGGTGGTCTTGCTCAGGGAGAGCGTGAGCAAACAGCAACCAGACAACCACACCTTAGAGGAGCTCCTAACCAAGCTGCGGACAGAGCAGGACAGCAGACTTGCAACACAGCTGAAAGAGGTTCAGCAAGAGAGAGACGGACTCAAGAGAGAGCTGGCTGATCTAACAAAGGAGGTGAGAGAGCTCCAAAAAGACAGGCAGAACAGTAATAACGATCTGACCACACTAAGAGAGGAGCTACAGGAGAGAAAGAGGACAGAGGACAGGCTGCAGGAGAGAAAGAGAACAGAGGACAGGCTGCAGGAGAGAAAGAGGACAGAGGACAGGCTGCAGGAGAGAAAGAGAACAGAGGACAGGCTGCAGGAGCAGCTAGAACACCACTCTATGACCTGCCCTCAGTCAGCAGAGGAGCCCAGCTCAACCAGCCAGGCTTCCCCAGCCCTGCCCTCACACAGCAGAGGAGCCCAGATCAACCAGCCAGGCTTCCCCAGCCCTGCCCTCACACAGCAGAGGAGCCCACCTCAACCAGCCAGGCTTCCCCAGCCCTGTCCTCACACAGCAGAGGAGCCCAGATCAACCAGCCAGGCTTCCCCAGCCCTGCCCTCACACAGCAGAGGCGCCCAGCTCAACCAGCCAGGCTTCCCCAGCCCTGTCCTCACACAGCAGAGGAGCCCAGATCAACCAGCCAGGCTTCCCCAGCCCTGCCTGCTGCACCCCTCCTCCCCAACCCACAGAACAGCCTCCCACTGACAGCGGCACCGGCACAGACCAGCCACACCCCAGCTCCAACACCCACCAGCCCCCCCTCTGCCCTCTCCAGTCCAGAAGAAACACTGGCTGACATCGTCCTGTTGATGGACTCAAATGGGAAGTTTGTTCAGGCGAAGAAACTTTTCCCTAGACACAAAACGGGAAAGATGTGGTGCCCAACAACGCAGAGGGCCATGGAGCTGCTTGATAAGGCCCATCTCGGGTCGCCAAGCCACATAATCATACATAACGGAAGCAACGACCTGCGTGCTCAGCAGGAGAGGGTGGCGACTTCACTACGGTGAGTGATTGAGAAGGCCTCTGCAATCTTCCCCAACTCAAGAATCGTGGTGTCAACCCTTCTACAGAGGAAGGACTTCCACCCTGCCACAATCCAAAGAATAAACGCCAGCCTCTCCTGGGACTGTGCCCTGCGACCAAATGTACACCTGGCCCACCATCCCACCCTTGATCTGGACTGTCTCTATGACCATGTTCACCTGTATAGGGAGACAGTCCCCATCCTTGCCAAGACTCTCAAGGACGTCTCTTTAAACCGCAGCCCAACCTCTCAACCCAGGAACAGCGGAGAAATCTCCACCCCGCTGAGATCACCGAGACAACCCCCCGGACCAGCACCCTGGAACCCCCAGCCACGACCACAGCACCACCAACCTCAATGCCCACCAAAGCCAGCGCAGCAAAGACCACCCTAGCCCAGCTTCAGAGCACGCAGACGAGGCTTCCCACCCCCCTGCCCCCCACCGCAGACCCACACTTAGAGGAGCCACAGCTCAGCAGGCAGAGCTACGCACAGGCTGTGAGAGAAGCAACTGGCCCAGCCCCCACCAACGAAATGAGTGACATTAAACAAATGCTGAGTCTACTATGCTCACATGTGATAGGCCGAGGGTCATGGTAAGATGAGCACAAGAACTCCACCATCCTCACACTACATCTACCCAAGTGGCATGACACAAATGCTATCTTAAATGATAAACAAATCACATTTGCATAATAAGAGTTTACTTTAATTGAAAAAAACTATTTTAATAGTTTTGTTGGCTTGTGAGTGTTTGTTTCATTTTAATGGTAAAGAAAAAAAAAGTTATGAAATCTTTTTACTTTTGGAATTTACAAGGATTGAAGGCCTCTGCTTTTGGGCTAAAGAGCAGAAACCCAGACTTCCTGAAAGAAAATGATGATGTTGATATTGTAGTACTACAGGAAACATGGTGCAGAGGTGATGTTTCCACTGGCTGTCCACTAGGTTATAGGGAGATAATCCTAACATCCACTAAATTAAAATGAATCAGACATAGCAGAGACTCAGGGGGAATGCTAATATGGTATAAATCTGAACTAATTAATTCAATCGAATTGATCAAAACAGGAGAATTCTTTATCTGGTTAAAAATCAACAAGGAGGCTATCTTGACAGTCTTCCTCTGTGCCACATACATTTCCCCCTCAGAGTCACCCTACTTCAATGAAGAGAGTTTCTCCATTCTAGAGGGGGAAATTAGTCACTTTTAGGCCCAAGGCAACGTACTGGTCTGTGGAGACCTGAATGCTAGAACAGCAGAAGAACTAGACACTATTAACAGTCATGGAGATAAACACCTACCAGGAAGCAACAACCTTTCCCTCCCCACATACCCCCACAGAAACAACTATGACAAAGTGAAAAACAAAAATGGAGTACAGCTCGTGAAGGTCTGTCGAACACTGGGTCTGTACAGAGTCAATGGTAGGCTGAGAGGGGACTCTTTTGGTAGGTACACCTACAGCTCATCCCTTGGCAGCAGCACTGTAGACTACTTCCTCACCAACCTAAACCCAGAGTCTCTCAGAAGCTTCACAGTCAGCCCACTAACACCTCTCTCAGACCACTGTAAAATCACAGTGTATCTGAGAAGAGCAGAACCCAACCATGAAGCATCAAAGCCAATAAATTACATGGTACAAAACAGGCCTATAGATGGAGTGCAAACAGTACAGACATCTACCAAAAAGCAATTAGCAGCCAAAAAATACAATCTCTCCTGAACAACTTTTTGGCCTTAACATTCTCCTACAGCAACGACGGTGTAAATTTGTGTCACTCCCTGACCTTAGTTATCTTAGTTTTCTTTATTATTTTGGTTAGGTCAGGGTGTGACACGGGTGGTTGGTTTAGTTTTTGTAATGTCTAGGTGTTTTTGTCCTGTCTAGGGTTTTTGTAATTCTATGGGGTTTTAGTATGTCTAGGTATATGGAGGTCTCTAGTGGCCTGAATTGGTTCCCAATCAGAGACAGCTGTTTATCGTTGTCTCTGATTGGGGATCCTATTTAGGTTGCCATTTTCCATTTTGGTTTTGTGGGTTATTGTCTATGTGTAGTTGCATGTCAGCACTTGTGTTTATAGCGGCACGTTCGTGTTGTTATTTTTGTTAGTTTGTTTAAGTGTTGTTTGTTAAATAAAAGAAGAATGTATTCCAATCACGCTGCACCTTGGTCTCCTCGTTATGACGAATTTGGCCGTTTGGAACATAAACTTTATTTTTGACAAATTAGCATCCTTAGCTATTCTAAAGAAACATAAGAGCAAACCAGAAATAACAGAAAATGAAAAATGGTTTGATACTGATTGCAAAAATTTAAGAAAGTCATTGAGAAATATATCTAATCAAAACACAGAGAACCAGACAACAAAAATATACACCTTCAATATGGGGAAACACTGAAGCAATACAAACACACCCTAATAACAAACAGCTGGATGTAGAATCAAACCACTTCTGGGAGAATTGGAATAAATTAAACAAACCTCATCATGAGGAATTGGCTATTCAAAATGGGGATATGTGGAGAAATCACTTTGCAAACCTCTACAGCAATATAACAAAGAGCCCAGAACAAAAAAAGATACAAGAAAATCAGCAGTCAAAGACTATCAGAATCCAGTGGATATCACAATTACAGAAGAATAATCAAATATACAGACCACACATTCAAATTGGCTATACTCAAACTCTTCAACATTATTCTCACTGCAGGTATTTTCCCTGAGATTTGGAACCAGGGATTGATCATACCAATCTATAAAAATGTAGAAAAATTTGACCCAAATAATTACAGTGGAGTTTGCGTTAACAGCAACTTGGGGAAAATTCTCTGCAGTACTATAAATAGCAGACTACACCAATTCCTTGACGAACACAACGTCCTGAGCAGAAGCCAGATTGGATTAAAAAAAATTCTCTGCAGTACTATAAATAGCAGACTACACCAATTCCTTGACGAACACAACATCCTGAGCAGAAGCCAGATTGAATTTTTTTTAAATTATCGTACAACAGACTACATTTACACCCTCCGCACTCTAATTGACAAACAAGTCAACCGAAACAAAGGCAAAATCTACTTGTGTTTTTTATAGATTTCAAGAAAGCTTTTGATTAAATTTGTACAAAGTTATTTTTTATAAACTAATAGAAAGTGGTATTGGAGGGAAAATGTATTATGTTATTAATTCAATGTACACTAAAAACAAATGTGCGGTTAAAATTGGCAACAAGCAAACAGACTTCTTCTTTCAGGGACGGGGAGTGAAACAGGGCTGCTCAATAAGTCCAACACTATTTAACATCTACATTAATGAGTTAGCAACAAGCAAACAGACTTCTTCTGTCAGGGACGGGGAGTGAAACAGGGCTGCTCAATAAGTCCAACACTATTTAACATCTACATTAATGAGTTAACAACAAGCAAACAGACTTCTTCTTTCAGGGACGGGGAGTGAAACAGGGCTGCCCAATAAGTCCAACACTATTTAACATCTACATTAATGTATTGGCAAAAACATTAGAATCGGAAGAACCTGGTATCACCCTACACAACACTGAAATCAAGTGTCTGCTGTACGCAGATGACCTGGTGCTGCGGTCTCCCACTAAAGACGGTCTGCTGTACGCAGATGACCTGGTGCTGCGGTCTCCCACTAAAGACGGTCTGCTGTACGCAGATGACCTGGTGCTGCGGTCTCCCACTAAAGACGGTCTGCTGTACGCAGATGACCTGGTGCTGCGGTCTCCCACTAAAGACGGTCTGCTGTAGGCAGATGACCTGGTGCTGCTGTCTCCCACTAAAGACGGTCTGCTGTAGACAGATGACCTGGTGCTGCGGTCTCCCACTAAAGACGGTCTGCTGTATGCAGATGACCTGGTGCTGCGGTCTCCCACTAAAGACGGTCTGCTGTAGGCAGATGACCTGGTGCTGCTGTCTCCCACTAAAGACGGTCTGCTGTAGACAGATGACCTGGTGCTGCGGTCTCCCACTAAAGACGGTCTGCTGTATGCAGATGACCTGGTGCTGCGGTCTCCCACTAAAGAGGGTCTGTTGTAGACAGATGACCTGGTGCTGCTGTCTCCCACTAAAGACGGTCTGCTGTAGACAGATGACCTGGTGCTGCGGTCTCCCACTAAAGACGGTCTGCTGTATGCAGATTACCTGGTGCTGCGGTCTCCCACTAAAGAGGGTCTGTTGTAGACAGATGACCTGGTGCTGCTGTCTCCCACTAAAGAGGGTCTGTTGTAGACAGATGACCTGGTGCTGCTGTCTCCCACTAAAGAGGGTCTGTTGTAGACAGATGACCTGGTGCTGCTGTCTCCCACTAAAGAGGGTCTGTTGTAGACAGATGACCTGGTGCTGCTGTCTCCCACTAAAGAGGGTCTGTTGTAGACAGATGACCTGGTGCTGCTGTCTCCCACTAAAGAGGGTCTGTTGTAGACAGATGACCTGGTGCTGCGGTCTCCCACTAAAGACGGGTTACAGCAGCACCTAGATCGTCTTCACAGGTTCTGTCAGACCTGGGCTCTGACTGTTAACCACAGGTTCTGTCAGACCTGGGCTCTGACTGTTAACCACAGGTTCTGTCAGACCTGGGCTCTGACTGTTAACCACAGGTTCTGTCAGACCTGGGCTCTGACCGTTAACCACAGGTTCTGTCAGACCTGGGCTCTGACTGTTAACCACAGGTTCTGTCAGACCTGGGCTCTGACCGTTAACCACAGGTTCTGTCAGACCTGGGCTCTGACCGTTAACCACAGGTTCTGTCAGACCTGTGCTCTGACCGTTAACCACAGGTTCTGTCAGACCTGGGCTCTGACCGTTAACCACAGGTTCTGTCAGACCTGGGCTCTGACCGTTAACCACAGGTTCTGTCAGACCTGGGCTCTGACCGTTAACCACAGGTTCTGTCAGACCTGGGCTCTGACCGTTAACCTCAGGTTCTGTCAGACCTGGGCTCTGACCGTTAACCTCAGGTTCTCTCAGACCTGGGCTCTGACCGTTAACCACAGGTTCTGTCCGACCTGGGCTCTGACCGTTAACCTCAGGTTCTGTCAGACCTGGGCTCTGACCGTTAACCACAGGTTCTGTCTGGGCTCTGACCGTTAACCACAGGTTCTGTCAGACCTGGGCTCTGACCGTTAACCACAGGTTCTGTCAGACCTGGGCTCTGACCGTTAACCACAGGTTCTGTCAGACCTGGGCTCTGACTGTTAACCACAGGTTCTGTCAGACCTGGGCTCTGACCGTTAACCACAGGTTCTGTCAGACCTGGGCTCTGACTGTTAACCACAGGTTCTGTCAGACCTGGGCTCTGACTGTTAACCACAGGTTCTGTCAGACCTGGGCTCTGACCGTTAACCTAAAATAAACAAATATAATGATATTCCAAAAAAGGTCCAGAAATCAGGATGACAAATATATATTCTATTTGGACACAGTTCTATTAGAACACACCAAAAACTACACATGTCTAGGACTAAATATCAGCAACACAGGTAGCTTTCACATGTCTGTGAATTATCTGAGAGACAAAGCAGCAAGAACATTCTATGCCATTAAAATCGAAATTCCAATTAGAATCTGGCTCAAACGTTTCCAATTGGTTATAGAACCAATTGCTCTATATGGCAGTGAAGTATGTGGTCCACTCTCTAATTATGAATTCACCAAATGGGACAAACATCCAAATGAAATACTGCATGCAGAGTTTTGCAAGACTGTATTGCAAGTGCAAAGAAAAACTCCAAATAACGCATGTAGAGCAGAATTGGGCCAATACCCCCTCCTCATTCGAATAGAAAAAAGAGCCATCAAATTTTTACAACCATCTAAAAACAAGTGACCCCAAAACATTCCAACACACAGCTCTACAATGTCAAGAGATGAAACCAGAGAAGAGTCCCCTCAGACAGCTGGTTCTGAGGCTCAGTTCACAAACCCAAACCAACCCCATAGAGAGCCGCAGGAAATCTGGCCCAACCAAATCATCACAAAACTAAAATAAAAATGTGTCACCTATTGGAAAGACACCACAAAAAATCTAAGTAAACTTCAATGATATTTGGCTCTAAACAGACAGTACATGGTGGCAGACTATCTGACCACTGTGACTGATAGAAAACTGAGGAAAACACTGACTAGGTACAGACTTAGTGAGTGCAGTCTGGTTATAGAGACCGGTCGTCACAGACAAACCTGGCTGCCCAGAGAGGACAGTCTGGCTATAGAGACTGGTCGTCACAGACAAACCTGGCTGCCCAGAGAGGACAGTCTGGCTATAGAGACTGGTCGTCACAGACAAACCTGGCTGCCCAGAGAGGACAGTCTGGCTATAGAGACTGGTCGTCACAGACAAACCTGGCTGCCCAGAGAGGACAGTCTGGCTATAGAGACCGGTCGTCACAGACAAACCTGGCTGCCCAGAGAGGACAGTCTGGCTATAGGGACCGGTTGTCACAGACAAACCTGGCTGCCCAGAGAGGACAGTCTGGCTATAGAGACTGGTCGTCACAGACAAACCTGGCTGCCCAGAGAGGACAGTCTGGCTATAGAGACTGGTCGTCACAGACAAACCTGGCTGCCCAGAGAGGACAGTCTGGCTATAGAGACTGGTCGTCACAGACAAACCTGGCTGCCCAAAGAGGACAGGCTGTGCTCACTCTGCTCCAGGGGAGAGGTAGAGACAGAGCTACATTTCCTAATACACTGTGACAAATACTCAGACCTAAGAGAATATTTCTTTCCCAAAATATAATTCAATACAAAAAATTTGAAACTATAAAATATGAAGAAAAAATCAAATATTTATTGGGTGAAAAGCCAAATGTGCACATGTCATGTGTCTTCTCAGTCATGTTGACACTGGTCTACTACCAGGTCATGTGTCTTCTCAGTCATGTTGACACTGGTCTACTACCAGGTCATGTGTCTTCTCAGTCATGTTGACACTGGTCTACTACCAGGTCATGTGTCTTCTCAGTCATGTTGACACTGGTCTACTACCATGTCATGTGTCTTCTCAGTCATGTTGACACTGGTCTACTACCATGTCATGTGTCTTCTCAGTCATGTTGACACTGGTCTACTACCAGGTCATGTGTCTTCTCAGTCATGTTGACACTGGTCTACTACCAGGTCATGTGTCTTCTCAGTCATGTTGACACTGGTCTACTACCAGGTCATGTGTCTTCTCAGTCATGTTGACACTGGTCTACTACCAGGTCATGTGTCTTCTCAGTCATGTTGACACTGGTCTACTACCAGGTCATGTGTCTTCTCAGTCATGTTGACACTGGTCTACTACCAGGTCATGTGTCTTCTCAGTCATGTTGACACTGGTCTACTACCAGGTCATGGTCTCAGTCTACACTGTCATGTGTCTGTCAGGTCATGTGTCTTCTCAGTCATGTTGACACTGGTCTACTACCATGTCATGTGTCTTCTCAGTCATGTTGACACTGGTCTACTACCAGGTCATGTGTCTTCTCAGTCATGTTGACACTGGTCTACTACCAGGTCATGTGTCTTCTCAGTCATGTTGACACTGGTCTACTACCAGGTCATGTGTCTTCTCAGTCATGTTGACACTGGTCTACTACCAGGTCATGTGTCTTCTCAGTCATGTTGACACTGGTCTACTACCAGGTCATGTGTCTTCTCAGTCATGTTGACACTGGTCTACTACCATGTCATGTGTCTTCTCAGTCATGTTGACACTGGTCTACTACCAGGTCATGTGTCTTCTCAGTCATGTTGTCATGTTGACACTGGTCTACTACCAGGTCATGTGTCTTCTCAGTCATGTTGACACTGGTCTACTACCAGGTCATGTGTCTTCTGTCTGGTCTACTACCAGTCATGTTGACACTGGTCTACTACCAGGTCATGTGTCTTCTCAGTCATGTTGACACTGGTCTACTACCAGGTCATGTGTCTTCTCAGTCATGTTGACACTGGTCTACTACCAGGTCATGTGTCTTCTCAGTCATGTTGACACTGGTCTACTACCAGGTCATGTGTCTTCTCAGTCATGTTGACACTGGTCTACTACCAGGTCATGTGTCTTCTCAGTCATGTTGACACTGGTCTACTACTGGTCTATGTCATGTGTCTTCTCAGTCATGTCGACACTGGTCTACTACCAGGTCATGTGTCTTCTCAGTCATGTTGACACTGGTCTACTACCATGTCATGTGTCTTCTCAGTCATGTTGACACTGGTCTACTACCAGGTCATGTGTCTTCTCAGTCATGTTGACACTGGTCTACTACCAGGTCATGTGTCTTCTCAGTCATGTTGACACTGGTCTACTACCAGGTCATGTGTCTTCTCAGTCATGTTGACACTGGTCTACTACCATGTCATGTGTCTTCTCAGTCATGTTGACACTGGTCTACTACCAGGTCATGTGTCTTCTCAGTCATGTTGACACTGGTCTACTACCAGGTCATGTGTCTTCTCAGTCATGTTGACACTGGTCTACTACCAGGTCATGTACTCAGTCATGTTGGTCATGTGTCTTCTCAGTCATGTTGACACTGGTCTACTACCAGGTCATGTGTCTTCTCAGTCATGTTGACACTGGTCTACTACCAGGTCATGTGTCTTCTCAGTCATGTTGACACTGGTCTACTACCAGGTCATGTGTCTTCTCAGTCATGTTGACACTGGTCTACTACCAGGTCATGTGTCTTCTCAGTCATGTTGACACTGGTCTACTACCAGGTCATGTGTCTTCTCAGTCATGTTGACACTGGTCTACTACCAGGTCATGTGTCTTCTCAGTCATGTTGACACTGGTCTACTACCAGGTCATGTGTCTCAGTCTCAGTCATGTCATGACACTGGTCTACTACCATGTCATGTGTCTTCTCAGTCATGTTGACACTGGTCTACTACCATGTCATGTGTCAGTCATGTTGACACTGGTCTACTCAGTCATGTTGACACTGGTCTACTACCAGGTCATGTGTCTTCTCAGTCATGTTGACACTGGTCTACTACCAGGTCATGTGTCTTCTCAGTCATGTTGACACTGGTCTACTACCATGTCATGTGTCTTCTCAGTCATGTTGACACTGGTCTACTACCAGGTCATGTGTCTTCTCAGTCATGTTGACACTGGTCTACTACCAGGTCATGTGTCTTCTCAGTCATGTTGACACTGGTCATGTGTCTTCTCAGTCTGACCTGGTCTACTACCAGGTCATGTGTCTTCTCAGTCATGTTGACACTGGTCTACTACCAGGTCATGTGTCTTCTCAGTCATGTTGACACTGGTCTACTACCAGGTCATGTGTCTTCTCAGTCATGTCATGGTCTACTACCAGTCATGTGTCTTCTCAGTCATGTTGACACTGGTCTACTACCAGGTCATGTGTCTTCTCAGTCATGTTGACACTGGTCTACTACCATGTCATGTGTCTTCTCAGTCATGTTGACACTGGTCTACTACCAGGTGTGTCACTGGTCTACTACCATGTCATGTGTCTTCTCAGTCATGTTGACACTGGTCTACTACCAGGTCATGTGTCTTCTCAGTCATGTTGACACTGGTCTACTACCAGGTCATGTCATGTGTCTTCTCAGTCATGTCATGTTGACACTGGTCTACTACCAGGTCATGTGTCTTCTCAGTCATGTTGACACTGGTCTACTACCACTGGTCATGTGTCTGACACTGGTCTCAGTCATGTTGACACTGGTCTACTACCATGTCATGTGTCTTCTCAGTCATGTTGACACTGGTCTACTACCAGGTCATGTGTCTTCTCAGTCATGTTGACACTGGTCTACTACCAGGTCTACTCATGTGTCTTCTCAGTCATGTTGACACTGGTCTACTACCAGGTCATGTGTCTTCTCAGTCATGTTGACACTGGTCTACTACCATGTCATGTGTCTTCTCAGTCATGTTGACACTGGTCTACTACCAGGTCATGTGTCTTCTCAGTCATGTTGACACTGGTCTACTACCATGTGTCATGTGTCTTCTCAGACACTGGTCTACTACCAGGTCATGTGTCAGTCATGTTGACACTGGTGACACTGGTCTACTCAGTCCACTGGTCATGTGTCTTCTCAGTCATGTTGACACTGGTCTACTACCAGGTCATGTGTCTTCTCAGTCATGTTGACACTGGTCTACTACCAGGTCATGTGTCTTCTCAGTCATGTTGACACTGGTCTACTACCAGGTCATGTGTCTTCTCAGTCATGTTGACACTGGTCTACTACCAGGTCATGTGTCTTCTCAGTCATGTTGACACTGGTCTACTACCAGGTCATGTGTCTTCTCAGTCATGTTGACACTGGTCTACTACCATGTCATGTGTCTTCTCAGTCATGTTGACACTGGTCTACTACCAGGTCATGTGTCTTCTCAGTCATGTTGACACTGGTCTACTACCAGGTCATGTGTCTTCTCAGTCATGTTGACACTGGTCTACTACCATGTCATGTGTCTTCTCAGTCATGTTGACACTGGTCTACTACCATGTCATGTGTCTTCTCAGTCATGTTGACAGTCATGTTGACACCGTCTACTACCAGGTCATGTGTCTTCTCAGTCATGTGACACTGTCTACTACCACTGGTCAGTCATGTTGACACTACCAGGTCATGTGTCTTCTCAGTCATGTTGACACTGGTCTACTACCAGGTCATGTGTCTTCTCAGTCATGTTGACACTGGTCTACTACCAGGTCATGTGTCTTCTCAGTCATGTTGACACTGGTCTACTACCATGTCATGTGTCTTCTCAGTCATGTTGACACTGGTCTACTACCAGGTCATGTGTCTTCTCAGTCATGTTGACACTGGTCTACTACCATGTCATGTGTCTTCTCAGTCATGTTGACACTGGTCTACTACCAGGTCATGTGTCTTCTCAGTCATGTTGACACTGGTCTACTACCAGGTCATGTGTCTTCTCAGTCATGTTGACACTGGTCTACTACCAGGTCATGTGTCTTCTCAGTCATGTTGACACTGGTCTACTACCATGTCATGTGTCTTCTCAGTCATGTTGACACTGGTCTACTACCATTGCTTTAACGTATTGTTGTTCTCATTAATATTGTTGTTGTAGTTGTTGTTAATTGTAATCCCATGTCCACTACTATTATTATTGCTGTTGGTCCCACCATTTATTTATATGTAAATATATATATATTTTATATATGTATTTATATATATTTTTTATTTTTCTACTTATACTTTGACAATGTAAGTAATAATGAACTTGCCATGTCAATAAAGTCAATTGAATTGAATTGAGAGAGAGAAAGAGAGAGAGACAGAGAGAGAGAGTGTGTGTGTGAGACAGAGACAGAGTGAGTGTGTGTGAGAGAGAGACAGAGACAGAGTGAGTGTGTGTGAGAGAGAGAGTAGAAGACAGACAGAGACAGAGTGAGTGTGTGTGTGTGAGACAGAGACAGACAGAGACAGAGTGAGTGTGTGTGAGAGAGAGAGACAGACAGAGACAGAGTGATTGTGTGTGAGAGAGAGACAGACAGAGACAGAGTGAGTGTGTGTGAGACAGAGACAGACAGAGACAGAGGGAGTGTGTGTGAGACAGAGACAGACAGAGACAGAGTGAGTGTGTGTGAGAGAGAGACAGAGACAGACAGAGACAGAGTGAGTGTGTGAGACAGAGACAGACAGAGACAGAGTGAGTGTGTGTGAGACAGAGACAGACAGAGACAGAGTGAGTGTGTGTGAGAGAGAGAGAGCTATATGTTAGTTGAAAGAAGGAATAGAAAGGTTAGGAGGAGAGGCATTGACTGACTGGGAGACAATAAACCTGTCTGGGTGCTTAAATGTCCTGTTTTTTGCATATCCCAACTCCGCCATTATCAATGGTGACCCTGGACCAATTAGGGTTAAAGGCCTCGCTCCAGGGCATATTGACAGATTTTTCACTTTGTCGGCTCGTGGATTCGAACAAGCGACCTTTCGGTTACTAACACAACGCTCTAACCGCTAGGCAACCTGTGTGTTCGTGTGTGTGTGTGTGTGTGTGTCTGTGTTTGTTTGCACACTTTGCTTGTTTGTATATGGGTGTGTGTGCGTCTGTGATTGTGTCTTTGCATGTGTACACACACAAGGAGTGGGAGGTAAAGAGCAAAGAAATAGAATCCCTCCTACAGAACAGATAAAAAGGAAGGGATGACTGTAGAGCGAAAGAAAAGCCATATGGAGTGAAAGAGGAGGAGGAGGATGGAACAAGGAGGTGAAGAGGACAAGGTGCTTCGATTACGATTCAGAATGTTAAATTGCACCTATTTGCTTAACTGCTGATCGGATCGATAGAGAACACTGAGTAGAAGAGAAAAAGAGAGAGGGGAAAATGGACAGAATGAAAAGTGGCTTGGAGAAGGCTTGAGGAGTGGTGGAGAGGAGGGTTGGGGGGGTAGAGAGGAGGGGGTGGCGGAGAGGAGAGTTAAGGGGGTGGAGAGAAATATGGCTGCTAAGCGAAAGACAGAGCAGTGGAGAAACAAGGTAAAGAAGGAGGGCGGAGAGAGGGAGGAGTGTTGAGGAGTGGAGAAACGAGGTAAAGAAGGAGGGCGGAGAGAGGGAGGAGTGTTGAGGAGTGGAGAAACGAGGTAAAGAAGGAGGGCGGAGAGAGGGAGGAGTGATGAGGAGTGGAGAAACGAGGTAAAGAAGGAGGGCGGAGAGAGGGAGAAGTGTTGAGGAGTGGAGAAAGGAGGTAAAGAAGGAGGGCGGAGAGGAGGGAGGAGTGTTGAGGAGTGGAGAAACGAGGTAAAGAAGGAGGGCGGAGAGAGGGAGGAGTGTTGAGGAGTGGAGAAACGAGGTAAAGAAGGAGGGCGGAGAGAGGGAGCAGTGCGAGTTGAGATGATGGATGCTCTGCTCTCATTCTGTGCCCCCTAACGAAGACTCTAATTAGTGTTTGTGTAATTCCACACTGTCTCCTCCGCCTGCTCGTCTTAATTAACTCCATTCATCTTCCCCTCCCTCCATCCCTCTATCTCTCCCTCCATCCCTCTCTCCATCCCTCCCTCCTTCTGCCCTCCTAAAATAACACACTGACTGACTAAACCCCACCTGGACCAGACCTGCTTCAATATACTGGACTCTCCTCCGCTCTCCTTCTCCCCTCTCTTCACCCCCTTCCCCCTTCTCTCCCCCCTTCCCCCCTCCTTTCCCCTCTCTCTCTCTCCTCTCCCCTCCTCCCTCTCCTCCCCTCTCTCCACCCCCTTCCCCCCCTTCTTCTCTATCTCCCTCTCCTCTCCCTCTCCTCCCCCCTCTCTTCACCCCCTTCCCCTTCTTCTCTCTCTCCCTCTCCTCCCTCTCCTTCTCCCCCCTTCACCCCCTTCCCCCTTCTTCTCTATCTCCCTCTTTCTCTCCCTCCTTGTTTCCTCTCTCTCATGGTAGACAGGTCATGAATGTGTGACTCAGTCAGAATGGACCATATTGTTTTCCATATTCCATATAGAGACTTCTCAGACAGTTAATGAATTAATGAATGATTAAATAAATATCAGTCCGGCTATATAAAACCATTATATCGTATTTCATAACCATATGCAAGGCATTTATGAAGCACAACACACACAAACACACGTCAAAAGTTCTTTCAATCCCGATACTACAGGCATAGGCAGGAGGCAGACCGTCAGTGTCTAGAGTTCTTTAATATCTTTATTTTCTCTTTTATGAATATTTATAGTGGGTTACAGGATAAAAGCAACACCGAACAAAACACATGGACAGGCCGGGGCAAACTCACACCACATACAAGCTAGAGTCCATAGATGTTTAGCATGGAGCGTTCGTCGCTTCGGTGTTGGCATCATGAGGTTCTGATGTGGTAGTCGTGGCCTCAGCAGTCTTGTTGTAGCAGGCCACATCTGGAAAGGGTGGAGAAAGCTTCATCATTAACAACATCATACAGGAGACCATTGGTACTCACTCACACATCGTTCAGCTCTTCATCCCGACCAGGAGTTGTTAGTCGATGGCTGGTCCGGTACTGGATGGCTGGTTCGGTAGTGGATGGCTGGCCCGGTAGTGGATGGCTGGTCCGGTAGTGGATGGCTGGTCCGGTAGTGGATGGCTGGTCCAGTAGTGGATGGCTGGTCCGGTAGTGGATGGCTGGTCCGGTAGTGGATGGCTGGTCCGGTAGTGGATGGCTGGTCCAGTAGTGGATGACTGGTCCAGTAGTGGATGGCTGGTCCGGTAGTGGATGGCTGGTTCGGTAGTGGATGGCTGGTTGGGTAGTGGATGGCTGGTCCGGTAGTGGATGGCTGGTCCGGTAGTGGATGGCTGGTCCGGTAGTGGATGGCTGGTTGGGTAGTGGATGGCTGGTCCGGTAGTGGATGGCTGGTCCAGTAGTGGATGGCTGGTCCGGTAGTGGATGGCTGGTCCAGTAGTGGATGGCTGGTCCGGTAGTGGATGGCTGGTCCGGTAGTGGATGGCTGGTCCGGTAGTGGTAGTGGATGGCTGGTCCGGTAGTGGATGGCTGGTCCAGTAGTGGATGGCTGGTCCGGTAGTGGATGGCTGGTCCGGTAGTGGATGGCTGGTCCGGTAGTGGATGGCTGGTCCGGTAGTGGATGGCTGGTCCGGTAGTGGATGGCTGGTCCGGTAGTGGATGGCTGGTCCGGTAGTGGATGGCTGGTCCGGTAGTGGATGGCTGGTCCGGTAGTGGATGGCTCATCAATAGCAGGTTCGGTGGTCGGTGACTGTCTCTCGCTCTACACCAGGCCTGCTGGGTTGTAGTGTTGGGTGTATCCTCTCACAGCTGCGTGGGCGTGTCCCCTGTGTCTGTAGTCGCATAACATACAATTAGAGCATCTGCTGGCAACAATTAGAGTCCTACTCTAAGCAATCCCTTTCCTTTAGGAGTGCTATAGAGAGCCTTGTATGAGTAGTGTCTGCTTCCCACAGCAGGTGAACAGTGGAGAGGAGCAGCAATCAGCAGCAATGAGTTGGATGTTGTCGGTGGAGAGGTCCCCAGTCTGAATGGCGTGCTGAAGATACATTCCAGTTCCTTTTGACTCTAGTTCTGGGGCGTGTTTAACTATTCCTTTTTGGAGGGAGGAGGGGATAGGGAATTGGCAACAGTCTCAATGTCACTTCAGTCCATGCCAATTGGTGGAATCACAACACACCAAGCAAGCAAAATAATCCATGCGATTGAATTAATTCAATTTCACACGTGAGAATGTAAGGAATTAAGTGAAAGATATTCGTTGTAAACAACACACATGTGATTAAAAGGCACTCATAAATAGACATGATGCCAAATAATAAGACATGCTGATACGTAATATAAAGAGAATGGCCCTGTCACTTGTGACATACACACAGCAACCATTACCTCATCTCTAGCAGATGATCTCACAGCGGGACCTCTGATTGGCTATTCAGAGCAGCAGCAGAGGGGAACTGAACTAATTAGTGTCATTAACAAAACAACACTAAACAATAACACATCTCATCTACCACACACAGATGAAATAAATACACATCTCATCCTTTATTTTAACAGGGTGTCCCATTGAGATCAAGGTCTCTTTTCCATCTCACAATTACACAACAAATGACACATAGGAAATACACCAGAAAATAAATACACATCTCATCCTTTATTTTAACAGGGAGTCTCATTGAGATGAAGGTCTCTTTTCCATCTCACAATTACACAACAAATGACACATAGGAAATACACCAGAAAATAAATACAAAGAGAAAACAATCAAATAAAACACACTCATGAAACCCATCACATTCCTCAGCAGAGGTCCTCAATAAACACTGAAATGCCTGAAAGGCACCAATACATCTATTTGTAGGGAACTCTGAAGATTGTTCCATACATGGGGTGCAAAGAAACAAACAGCTGTTTTTTCTGAGTCTGTAGCAACAGATGGAATTGCCACAGTTGGCCATCCATGTGATCGAGTATAGTAACTCATACTTCTATGCCTAAGCAAAGATGTCAGGTAGTGTGGGAGTTTTTGCAAAAGGGCTTTATACATTTTTATTCACAACTTCTTAGTTAACTCATCAATATGCTTTTTAAAAGACAGCTTATTGTTTATCCAAATGGCCAGATATTTGTAAGTAGGGACACGATCAATGTGGGCACCATCCAAGGTGCATATGCTTAAATCATGTGCTCTAGAAAACAACATATACTTTGTTTGATCCACATTCAATACTCATTTCAGGTCAATAAAAGTTTTCTGGAGAAAGAAAGTAGACTATAGTTTAGATAGAGCCAGGACAACAGTGGGGGCAACAGAATACACAGTGCTATGACCTGGTCTAAAGACAGATGGAATACAATTCATGTGTAAGAAAGATCTTACAGTAGCTTAATATTTTAGCTAGCTAAGAACGTTTTGAGATAGGGCAATAGTTATCTATACTGAACAAAAATATAAACACAACATGCAACAATTTCAAAGATTTTACTGACTTACAGTTCATTATAAGTAAATCAGTCAATTGAAAAAAATCATTAGTCTCTAATCTATGGATTTCACGACAGGGAATACAGATATCCATCTGTTGGTCACAAATACCTTTAAAAAAAGGTAGGGGCGTGGATCAGAAAACCAGTCAGTATCTGGTCTATGGATTTCACGACAGGGAATACAGATATCCATCTGTTGGTCACAAATACCTTTAAAAAAAGGTAGGGGCGTGGATCAGAAACCAGTCAGTATCTGGTCTATGGATTTCACGACAGGGAATACAGATATCCATCTGTTGCTCACAAATACCTTTAAAAAAAGGTAGGGGCGTGGATCAGAAAACCAGTCAGTATCTGGTCTATGGATTTCACGACAGGGAATACAGATATCCATCTGTTGGTCACAAATACCTTTAAAAAAGGTAGGGGCGTGGATCAGAAAACCAGTCAGTATCTGGTCTATGGATTTCACGACAGGGAATACAGATATCCATCTGTTGGTCACAAATACCTTTAAAAAAGGTAGGGGCGTGGATCAGAAAACCAGTCAGTATCTGGTCTATGGATTTCACGACAGGGAATACAGATATCCATCTGTTGCTCACAAATACCTTTAAAAAAAGGTAGGGGCGTGGATCAGAAAACCAGTCAGTATCTGGTCTATGGATTTCACGACAGGGAATACAGATATCCATCTGTTGGTCACAAATACCTTTAAAAAAAGGTAGGGGCGTGGATCAGAAAACCAGTCAGTATCTGGTCTATGGATTTCACGACAGGGAATACAGATATCCATCTGTTGGTCACAAATACCTTTAAAAAAAGGTAGGGGCGTGGATCAGAAAACCAGTCAGTATCTGGTCTATGGATTTCACGACAGGGAATACAGATATCCATCTGTTGGTCACAAATACCTTTAAAAAAGGTAGGGGCGTGGATCAGAAAACCAGTCAGTATCTGGTCTATGGATTTCACGACAGGGAATACAGATATCCATCTGTTGGTCACAAATACCTTTAAAAAAGGTAGGGGCGTGGATCAGAAAACCAGTCAGTATCTGGTCTATGGATTTCACGACAGGGAATACAGATATCCATCTGTTGGTCACAAATACCTTTAAAAAAGGTAGGGGCGTGGATCAGAAAACCAGCCAGTATCTGGTCTATGGATTTCACGACAGGGAATACAGATATCCATCTGTTGCTCACAAATACCTTTAAAAAAGGTAGGGGCGTGGATCAGAAAACCAGTCAGTATCTGGTCTATGGATTTCACGACAGGGAATACAGATATCCATCTGTTGGTCACAAATACCTTTAAAAAAAGGTAGGGGCGTGGATCAGAAAACCAGTCAGTATCTGGTCTATGGATTTCACGACAGGGAATACAGATATCCATCTGATGGTCACAAATACCTTTAAAAAAAGGTAGGGGCGTGGATCAGAAAACCAGCCAGTATCTGGTCTGACCACCATTTGCCTCATGCAGCACGACACATCTCCTTCACATAGAGTTGATCAGTCTGTTGATTGTGACCTGTGGAATGTTGTCCCACTCCTCTTCAATGGCTCTGCAAAGTTACTGGATATTGGAAGGAACTGGAACACGCTGTCGTACACATCGATCCAGAGCATCCCAAACATGCTCAATATGTGACATGTCTGGTATGGAGGCCATGCCAGAACTGGGATATTTTCAGCTTCTAGGAATTGTGTTCAGATCCTTGTGACATTGGGCCGTGCATTATGAGGTGATGGCGGCTTATGAATGGCACGACAATGGGCCTCAGGATCTCGTCACGGTATCTCTGTGCATTCAAATTGGCATTGATAAAATGCAATTGTGTTTGTTGTCCGTAGCTTATGCCTGGCCATGCCATGACCCCACCGCCACCATGGGACACCTTGTCACAACGTTGACATCAGCAAACCACTCGCCCACACGATGGCTTACAGGTGGTGTACGGTTGTGAGGCTGTACTGGATGTACTGCCAAATTCTCTAAAACAACGTTGGAGTCGTGAAGTCGTGAAGAAGGCAGGACATTGCCTCAGGAGGCTTAAAAGTTTGCCATGAGCCCTCAAATCCTGAAATGGTTCTACAGCTGTACAATTGAGAGCATTGACTGGCTGCAACCTCCGCTTGGCTTGGCAGCAGCACCACTCCTGATCGCATGGCGCTTTAGAGGGTTGTGCGGACAGCCCAGTACATCACTGGGGCCGAGCTCCCTGCAATCCGGGACCACTATATCAGGCGGTATGAAAAGAAGGCCCGGAAAAGTCGGCAAAAACCCCAACCACCCAACCACCAATAGACTACTTTCTCTGCTGCCACATGGCAAGAGGTACCGATGCATCAAGTCTGACATCAACAGGCTCTTGAACAGCTTCTATCCCCAAGCAATACAACTGATAAATAGATAACAAAATAGCTACATGGACTATCTGAGTTAACCTTGTATCTTTATTGAGCGTTTATTTTTGCACTGTCTCTATGCACACTCACAGGGCCCTACACACTAACACACTGTCTCTATGCACACTCACAGGGCCCTACACACTAACACACTGTCTCTATGCACACTCACAGGGCCCTACACACTAACACACTGTCTCTATGCACACTCACAGGGCCCTACACACTAACACACTGTCTCTATGCCCTACACACTAACACACTGTCTCACACTCACAGGGCCCTACACACTAACACACTGTCTCTATGCACACTCACAGGGCCCTACACACTAACACACTGTCTCTATGCACACTCACACTCACAGGGGGCCCTCACACACACTAACACACTGTCACTATGCACACTAACACAGGGCACCTACACACTGCACAACACACTGTCTCTATGCACACTCACAGGGCCCTACACACTAACACACTGTCTCTATGCACACTCACAGGGCCCTACACACTAACACACTGTCTCTATGCACACTCACAGGGCCCTACACACTAACACACTGTCTCTATGCACACTCACAGGGCCCTACACACTAACACACTGTCACTCCAAAACACATACATACATACACATATAAAAGATAGTCTATATACATTGTGTGCAAAAGGCATGAGGAGGTAGGTGAATAATTACAATTTTGCAGATTAACACTGGAGTGATACATGATCAGATGGTCATGTACAGGTAGAGATATTGGTGTTCAAAAGAGCAGAAAAGTAAATAAATAAAAACAGTATGGGGATGAGGTAGGTAAAAATGGGTGGGCTATTTACCGATAGACTATGTACAGCTGCAGCGATCGGTTAGCTGCTCAGATAGCAGATGTTGAAGTTGGTGAGGGAGATAAAAGTCTCCAACTTCAGCGATTTTTGCAATTCGTTCCAGTCACAGGCAGCAGAGTACTGGAACGAAAGGTGGCCAAATGAGGTGTTGGCTTTAGGGATGATCAGTGAGATACACCTGCTGGAGCGCGTGCTACGGGTGGGTGTTGCCATCGTGACCAGTGAACTGAGATAAGGCGGAGCTTTACCTAGCATGGACTTGTAGATGACCTGGAGCCAGTGGGTCTGGTGACGAATATGTAGCGAGGCCCAGTCGACTAAAGCATACAGGTCGCAGTGGTGGGTGGTATAAGGTGCTTTAGTGACAAAACGGATGGCACTGTGATAAACTGCATCCAGTTTGCTGAGTAGAGTGTTGGAAGCAATTTTGTAGATGACATCGCCGAAGTCGAGGATCAGTAGGATAGTCAGTTTTACTAGGGTAAGTTAGGCGCCGTGAGTGAAGGAGGCTTTGTTGCGGAATAGAAAGCCGACTCTAGATTGGATTTTCGATTGGAGATGTTTGATATGAGTCTGGAAGGAGAGTTTACAGTCTAGCCAGACACCTAGGTACATATAGATGTCCACATATTCAAGGTCGGAACCATCCAGGGTGGTGATGCTAGTCAGGCGTGCGGGTGCAGGCAGCGAATGGTTGAAAAGCATGCAATTGGTTTTACTAGCGTTTAAGAGCAGTTGGAGGCCACGGAAGGAGTGTTGTATGGCATTGAAGCTCGTTTGGAGGTTAGATAGCACAGTGTCCAAGGACGGGCCAGAAGTATATAGAATGGTGTCGTCTGCGTAGAGGTGGATCAGGGAATCGCCCGCTGCAAGAGCAACATCATTGACATCAACATCATCCGATTTGACACACTGAACTCTGTCTGCAAAGTAGTTGGTGAACCAGGCACGGCAGTCATCAGAAAAACCGAGGCTACTGAGTCTGCCGATAAGAATATGGTGATTGACAGAGTTCGAAAGCCTTGGCAAGGTCGATGAAGACGGCTGCACAGTACTGTCTTTTATCGATGGCGGTTATGATATCGTTTAGTACCTTGAGCGTGGCTGAGGTGCACCTGTGACCGGCTCGGAAACCAGATTGCATAGCGGAGAAGGTACGGTGGGATTCGAGATGGTCAGTGACCTGTTTGTTGACTTGGCTTTCGAAGACCTGAGATAGGCAGGGCAGGATGGATATAGGTCTGTAACAGTTTGGGTCCAGGGTGTCTCCCCCTTTGAAGAGGGGGATGACTGCGGCAGCTTTCCATTCCTTGGGGATCTCAGACGATATGAAAGAGAGGTTGAACAGGCTGGTAATAGGGGTTGCGACAATGGCGGCGGAGAGTTTCAGAAATAGAGGGTCCAGATTGTCAAGCCCAGCTGATTTGTACGGGTCCAGGTTTTGCAGCTCTTTCAGAACATCTGCTATCTGGATTTGGGTAAAGGAGAACCTGGAGAGGCTTGGACTCTACACACCCCCACACCCACTCACATACAAGCTGCTGCTACTGTTTATCTTATAACCTGGTGCCTAGTCACCTTACGGCTATAATATCTACCTCCATCACTCCAGTATCCCTGTCACCTTACGGCTATAATATCTACCTCCATCACTCCAGTATCCCTGTCAACTTACGGCTATAATATCTACCTCCATCACTCCAGTATCCCTGTCACCTTACGGCTATAATATCTACCTCCATCACTCCAGTATCCCTGTCACCTTACGGCTATAATATCTACATCCATCACTCCAGTATCCCTGTCACCTTACGCCTATACATACAGTATCTACCTCCATCACTCCAGTATCCCTGTCACCTTACCCCTATACATATCTACCTCCATCACTCCAGTATCCCTGTCACCTTACCCCTATAATATCTACCTCCATCACTCCAGTATCCCTGTCACCTTACCCCTATACATATCTACCTCCATCACTCCAGTATCCCTGTCACCTTACCCCTACACATATCTACCTCCATCACGCCAGTATCCCTGTCACCTTACACCTATAATATCTACCTCCATCACTCCAGTATCCCTGTCACCTTACCCTTATACATATCTACCTCCATCACTCCAGTATCCCTGTCACCTTACGGCTACACATATCTACCTCCATCACTCCAGTATCCCTGTCACCTTACGGCTATAATATCTACCTCCATCACTCCAGTATCCCTATCACCTTACCCTATACATACAGTATCTACCTCCATCACTCCAGTATCCCTGTCACCTTACCCCTATACATATCTACCTCCATCACTCCAGTATCCCTGTCACCTTACCCCTATACATATCTACCTCCATCACTCCAGTATCCCTGTCACCTTACCCCTATACATATCTACCTCCATCACTCCAGTATCCCTGTCACCTTACCTCTATACATATCTACCTCCATCACTCCAGTATCCCTGTCACCTTACCTCTATACATATCTACCTGCATCACTCCAGTATCCCTGTCACCTTACGGCTATACATATCTACCTCCATCACTCCAGTATCCCTGTCACCTTACGGCTATACATACAGTATCTACCTCCATCACTCCAGTATCCCTATCACCTTACCCCTATAATATCTACCTCCATCACTCCAGTATCCCTGTCACCTTACCTCTATACATATCTACCTCCATCACTCCAGTATCCCTGTCACCTTACCCCTATACATATCTACCTCCATCACTCCAGTATCCCTGTCACCTTACCTCTATACATATCTACCTCCATCACTCTAGTATCCCTGTCACCTTACCCTATACAGATCTACCTCCATCACTCCACCTTACCCTTATACATATCTACCTCCATCACTCCATCTTACCCTTATACATATCTACCTCCAATACTCCACCTTACCCCTATACATATCTACCTCCATCACTCCATCTTACCCCTATACATATCTACCTCCATCACTCCAGTATCCCTGTCATCTTACCCCTATACATATCTACCTCCATCACTCCAGTATCCCTGTCACCTTACCCCTATACATATCTACCTCCATCACTCCAGTATCCCTGTCACCTTACCTCTATACATATCTACCTCCATCACTCCAGTATCCCTATCACCTTACGCCTATACATACAGTATCTACCTCCATCACTCCAGTATCCCTGTCACCTTAACCCTATACATATCTACCTCCATCACTCCAGTATCCCTGTCACCTTACCCCTATAATATCTACCTCCATCACTCCAGTATCCCTGTCACCTTACCCCTATACATATCTACCTCCATCACTCCAGTATCCCTGTCAACTTACCCCTATACATACAGTATCTACCTCCATCACTCCAGTATCCCTGTCACCTTACGGCTACACATATCTACCTCCATCACTCCAGTATCCCTGTCACCTTACCCCTATAATATCTACCTCCATCTCTCCAGTATCCCTGTCACCTTACCCTATACATACAGTATCTACCTCCATCACTCCAGTATCCCTGTCACCTTACCCCTATACATATCTACCTCCATCACTCCAGTATCCCTGTCACCTTACCCCTATACATATCTACCTCCTTCACTCCAGTATCCCTGTCACCTTACCCCTATACATACAGTATCTACCTCCATCACTCCAGTATCCCTGTCACCTTACCCTATACATACAGTATCTACCTCCATCACTCCAGTATCCCTGTCACCTTACCCCTATACATATCTACCTCCATCACTCCAGTATCCCTGTCACCTTACCCCTATACATATCTACCTCCATCACTCCAGTATCCCTGTCACCTTACCTCTATACATATCTACCTGCATCACTCCAGTATCCCTGTCACCTTACGGCTATACATATCTACCTCCATCACTCCAGTATCCCTGTCACCTTACGGCTATACATACAGTATCTACCTCCATCACTCCAGTATCCCTATCACAGTATCCCTTACCCCTATACATATCTACCTCCATCACTCCAGTATCCCTGTCACCTTACCTCTATACATATCTACCTCCATCACTCCAGTATCCCTGTCACCTTACCCCTATACATATCTACCTCCATCACTCCAGTATCCCTGTCACCTTACCTCTATACATATCTACCTCCATCACTCTAGTATCCCTGTCACCTTACCCTATACAGATCTACCTCCATCACTCCACCTTACCCTTATACATATCTACCTCCATCACTCCACCTTACCCCTATACATATCTACCTCCATCACTCCATCTTACCCCTATTCATATCTACCTCCATCACTCCAGTATCCCTGTCACCTTACCCCTATACATATCTACCTCCATCACTCCAGTATCCCTGTCATCTTACCCCTATAATATCTACCTCCATCACTCCAGTATCCCTGTCACCTTACCCCTATACATATCTACCTCCATCACTCCAGTATCCCTGTCATCTTACCCCTATAATATCTACCTCCATCACTCCAGTATCCCTGTCATCTTACCCCTATAATATCTACCTCCATCACTCCAGTATCCCTGTCATCTTACCCCTATAATATCTACCTCCATCACTCCAGTATCCCTGTCACCTTACCTCTATACATATCTACCTCCATCACTCCAGTATCCCTATCACCTTACGCCTATACATACAGTATCTACCTCCATCACTCCAGTATCCCTGTCACCTTACCCCTATACATATCTACCTCCATCACTCCAGTATCCCTGTCACCTTACGGCTATAATATCTACCTCCATCACTCCAGTATCCCTGTCACCTTACCCCTATACATATCTACCTCCATCACTCCAGTATCCCTGTCACCTTACCTCTATACATATCTACCTCCATCACTCCAGTATCCCTGTCACCTTATTTCCCTATACATATCTACCTCCATCACTCCAGTATCCCTGTCACTCTTACCCTATAATATCTACCTCCATCACTCCAGTATCCCTGTCACCTTACCCCTATACATATCTACCTCCATCACTCCAGTATCCCTGTCACCTTACCTCTATACATATCTACCTCCATCACTCCAGTATCCCTGTCACCTTACGCCTATACATACATATCTACCTCCATCACTCCAGTATCCCTGTCACCTTACCCCTATACATATCTACCTCCATCACTCCAGTATCCCTGTCACCTTACCCCTATAATATCTACCTCCATCACTCCAGTATCCCTGTCACCTTACCCCTATACATATCTACCTCCATCACTCCAGTATCCCTGTCACCTTACCCCTATACATATCTACCTCCATCACTCCAGTATCCCTGTCACCTTACCCCTATACATATCTACCTCCATCACTCCAGTATCCCTGTCATCTTACCCCTATAATATCTACCTCCATCACTCCAGTATCCCTGTCACCTTACCCCTATACATATCTACCTCCATCACTCCAGTATCCCTGTCACCTTACGGCTATACATATCTACCTCCATCACTCCAGTATCCCTGTCACCTTACCCCCTATACATATCTACCTCCATCACTCCAGTATCCCTGTCACCTTACCTCTATACATATCTACCTCCATCACTCCAGTATCCCTGTCACCTTACCCCTATACATATCTACCTCCATCACTCCAGTATCCCTGTCATCTTACCCCTATAATATCTACCTCCATCACTCCAGTATCCCTGTCACCTTACCCCTATACATATCTACCTCCATCACTCCAGTATCCCTGTCACCTTACCTCTATACATATCTACCTCCATCACTCCAGTATCCCTATCACCTTACGCCTATACATACAGTATCTACCTCCATCACTCCAGTATCCCTGTCACCTTACCCCTATACATATCTACCTCCATCACTCCAGTATCCCTGTCACCTTACCCCTATAATATCTACCTCCATCACTCCAGTATCCCTGTCACCTTACCCCTATACATATCTACCTCCATCACTCCAGTATCCCTGTCACCTTACGCCTATATCATATCTACCTCCATCACTCCAGTATCCCTGTCACCTTACCCCTATACATATCTACCTCCATCACTCCAGTATCCCTGTCACCTTACGCCTATACATACAGTATCTACCTCCATCACTCCAGTATCCCTGTCACCTTACCCCTATACATATCTACCTCCATCACTCCAGTATCCCTGTCACCTTACCTCTATACATATCTACCTCCATCACTCCAGTATCCCTATCACCTTACGCCTATACATACAGTATCTACCTCCATCACTCCAGTATCCCTGTCACCTTACCCCTATACATATCTACCTCCATCACTCCAGTATCCCTGTCACCTTACCCCTATAATATCTACCTCCATCACTCCAGTATCCCTGTCACCTTACCCCTATACATATCTACCTCCATCACTCCAGTATCCCTGTCACCTTACCCTATACATATCTACCTCCATCACTCCAGTATCCCTGTCACCTTACCCTACACATATCTACCTCCATCACTCCAGTATCCCTGTCACCTTACCCCTATAATATCTACCTCCATCTCTCCAGTATCCCTGTCTCCTTCACCCTATACATATCTACCTCCATCACTCCAGTATCCCTGTCACCTTACCCCTATACATATCTACCTCCATCAATCCAGTATCCCTGTCCCCTTACCACTATACATATCTACCTCCATCACTCCAGTATCCCTGTCACCTTACCCCTATACATATATACCTCCATCACTCCAGTATCACCTTACCCTATACATATCTACCTCCATCACTCCAGTATCCCTGTCTCCTATACATATCTACCTCCATCACTCCAGTATCCCTGTCACCTTACCCCTATACATATCTACCTCCATCACTCCAGTATCCCTGTCACCTTACCCCTATACATATCTACCTCCATCACTCCAGTATCCCTGTCACCTTACCCCTATACATATCTACCTCCATCACTCCAGTATCCCTGTCACCTTACCCCTATACATACAGTATCTACCTCCATCACTCCAGTATCCCTGTCACCTTACCCCTATAATATCTACCTCCATCACTCCAGTATCCCTGTCACCTTACCCCTATACATATCTACCTCCATCACTCCAGTATCCCTGTCACCTTACCCCTATACATATCTACCTCCATCACTCCAGTATCCCTGTCACCTTACCTCTATACATATCTACCTCCATCACTCCAGTATCCCTGTCACCTTACCCTATACAGTATCTACCTCCATCACTCCAGTACCCTTATACATATCTACCTCCATCATCCATCATATCTACATATCTACCTCCAGTATCCCTGTCACCTTACCCCTATACATATCTACCTCCATCACTCCAGTATCCTTACCCCTATTCATATCTACCTCCATCACTCCAGTATCCCTGTCACCTTACCCTATACATATCTACCTCCATCACTCCAGTATCCCTGTCATCTTACCCCTATAATATCTACCTCCATCACTCCAGTATCCCTGTCACCTTACCCCTATACATATCTACCTCCATCACTCCAGTATCCCTGTCACCTTACCCCTATAATATCTACCTCCATCACTCCAGTATCCCTGTCACCTTACCCCTATAATATCTACCTCCATCACTCCAGTATCCCTGTCATCTTACCCATATACATATCTACCTCCATCACTCCAGTATCCCTGTCACCTTACCCCTATACATACATATCTACCTCCATCACCCAGTATCCCTGTCACCTTATGCCCCTATACATACATATCTACCTCCATCACTCCAGTATCCCTGTCACCTTACCCTATATACATATCTACCTCCATCACTCCAGTATCCCTGTCACCTTACGGCTATAATATCTACCTCCATCACTCCAGTATCCCTGTCACCTTACCCCTATACATATCTACCTCCATCACTCCAGTATCCCTGTCACCTTACCTCTATACATATCTACCTCCATCACTCCAGTATCCCTGTCACCTTACCCCTATACATATCTACCTCCATCACTCCAGTATCCCTGTCACCTTACCCCTATACATATCTACCTCCATCACTCCAGTATCCCTGTCACCTTACCCCTATACATATCTACCTCCATCACTCCAGTATCCCTGTCACCTTACCTCTATACTTATCTACCTCCATCACTCCAGTATCCCTATCACCTTACGCCTATACATACAGTATCTACCTCCATCACTCCAGTATCCCTGTCACCTTACCCCTATACATATCTACCTCCATCACTCCAGTATCCCTGTCACCTTACCCCTATAATATCTACCTCCATCACTCCAGTATCCCTGCCACCTTACCCCTATACATATCTACCTCCATCACTCCATCTTACCCCTATTCATATCTACCTCCATCACTCCAGTATCCCTGTCACCTTACCCCTATACATATCTACCTCCATCACTCCAGTATCCCTGTCACCTTACTATAATATCTATACATATCTACCTCCATCACTCCAGTATCCCTGTCACCTTACCCCTATACATATCTACCTCCATCATCTTCCAGTATCCCTGTCACCTTACCCCTATACATATCTACCTCCATCACTCCAGTATCCCTGTCACCTTACCCCTATACATATCTACCTCCATCACTCCAGTATCCCTGTCATCTTACCCCTATAATATCTACCTCCATCACTCCAGTATCCCTGTCACCTTATCTATACATATCTACCTCCATCACTCCAGTATCCCTGTCACCTTACCCTACATACAGTATCTACCTCCATCACTCCAGTATCCCTGTCACCTTACCCCTATACATATCTACCTCCATCACTCCAGTATCCCTGTCACCTTACCTCTATACATATCTACCTCCATCACTCCAGTATCCCTGTCACCTTACCCCTATACATATCTACCTCCATCACTCCAGTATCCCTGTCACCTAGGGATTACCCCTATAATATCTACCTCCATCACTCCAGTATCCCTGTCACCTTACCCCTATACATATCTACCTCCATCACTCCAGTATCCCTGTCACCTTACGGTTCTATAATATCTACCTCCATCACTCCAGTATCCCTGTCACCTTACCCCTATACATATCTACCTCCATCACTCCAGTATCCCTGTCACTTTACCTCTATACATATCTACCTCCATCACTCCAGCATCCCTGTCACCTTACCCCTATACATATCTACCTCCATCACTCCAGTATCCCTGTCACCTTACCCCTATACATATCTACCTCCATCACTCCAGTATCCCTGTCACCTTGTTTGCTATACATATCTACCTCCATCACTCCAGTATCCCTGTCACCTTACCCCTATAATATCTACCTCCATCACTCCAGTATCCCTGTCACCTTACCCCCTATACATATCTACCTCCATCACTCCAGTATCCCTGTCACCTTACCCCTATAATATCTACCTCCATCACTCCAGTATCCCTGTCACCTTACCCTATACATACATATCTACCTCCATCACTCCAGTATCCCTGTCACCTTACCCCTATACATATCTACCTCCATCACTCCAGTATCCCTGTCACCTTACCCCTATACATATCTACCTCCATCACTCCAGTATCCCTGTCACCTTACCCCTATACATATCTACCTCCATCACTCCAGTATCCCTGTCACCTTACCCCTACATACATATCTACCTCCATCACTCCAGTATCCCTGTCACCTTACCCCTATACATATCTACCTCCATCACTCCAGTATCCCTGTCACCTTACCCCTATACATATCTACCTCCATCACTCCAGTATCCCTATCACCTTACGCCCCCATACATATCTACCTCCATCACTCCAGTATCCCTGTCACCTTACCCCTATACATATTCTACCTCCATCACTCCAGTATCCCTGTCACCTTACGCCCCTATAATATCTACCTCCATCACTCCAGTATCCCTGTCACCTTACCCTATACATATCTACCTCCATCACTCCAGTATCCCTGTCACCTTACCCCTATACATACAGTATCTACCTCCATCACTCCAGTATCCCTGTCACCTTACGGCTATACATATCTACCTCCATCACTCCAGTATCCCTGTCACCTTACCCCTATACATACAGTATCTACCTCCATCACTCCAGTATCCCTGTCACCTTACGGCTACACATATCTACCTCCATCACTCCAGTATCCCTGTCACCTTACCCCTATAATATCTACCTCCATCACTCTAGTATCCCTGTCATCTTACCCCTATAATATCTACCTCCATCACTCCAGTATCCCTGTCACCTTACCCCTATACATATCTACCTCCATCACTCCAGTATCCCTGTCATCTTACCCCTATAATATCTACCTCCATCACTCCAGTATCCCTGTCACCTTACCCCTATACATATCTACCTCCATCACTCTAGTATCCCTGTCTACTTACCTCTATACATATCTACCTCCATCACTCCAGTATCCCTGTCACCTTACCCCTATACATATCTACCTCCATCACTCCAGTATCCCTGTCACCTTACCCCTATACATATCTACCTCCATCACTCCAGTATCCCTGTCACCTACCCCTATACATATCTACCTCCATCACTCCAGTATCCCTGTCACCTTACCCTATAATATCTACCTCCATCACTCCAGTATCCCTGTCACCTACCCCTATACATATCTACCTCCATCACTCCAGTATCCCTGTCACCTTACCTCTATACTTATCTACCTCCATCACTCCAGTATCCCTATCACCTTACGCCCTATACATATCTACCTCCATCACTCCAGTATCCCTGTCACCTTACCCCTATACATATCTACCTCCATCACTCCAGTATCCCTGTCACCTTACCCCTATAATATCTACCTCCATCACTCCAGTATCCCTGTCACCTTACCCCTATACATATCTACCTCCATCACTCCAGTATCCCTTCACCCCCTATTACATATCTACCTCCATCACTCCAGTATCCCTGTCACCTTACCCCTATACTATACATATCTACCTCCATCACTCCAGTATCCCTGTCACCTTACCCCTATAATATCTACCTCCATCACTCCAGTATCCCTGTCACCTTACCCCTATACATATCTACCTCCATCACTCCAGTATCCCTGTCATCTTACCCTATAATATCTACCTCCATCACTCCAGTATCCCTGTCATCTTACCCCTATACATATCTACCTCCATCACTCCAGTATCCCTGTCACCTTACCCCTATACATATCTACCTCCATCACTCCAGTATCCCTGTCACCTTACCCCCTATACATATCTACCTCCATCACTCCAGTATCCCTGTCACCTTACCCCTATACATATCTACCTCCATCACTCCAGTATCCCTGTCATTTTACTTACCCTATACATATCTACCTCCATCACTCCAGTATCCCTGTCACCTTACCCCTATACATATCTACCTCCATCACTCCAGTATCCCTGTCACCTTACCCCTATACATATCTACCTCCATCACTCCAGTATCCCTGTCATCTTACCCCTATAATATCTACCTCCATCACTCCAGTATCCCTGTCACCTTACCCCTATAATATCTACCTCCATCACTCCAGTATCCCTGTCACCTTACCCTATAATATCTACCTCCATCACTCCAGTATCCCTATCACCTTACCCCTATACATACAGTATCTACCTCCATCACTCCAGTATCCCTGTCACCTTACCCCTATACATATCTACCTCCATCACTCCAGTATCCCTGTCACCTTACCCCTATAATATCTACCTCCATCACTCCAGTATCCCTGTCACCTTACCCTATACATATCTACCTCCATCACTCCAGTATCCCTGTCACCTTACCCCTACACATATCTACCTCCATCACTCCAGTATCCCTGTCACCTTACCCCTATAATATCTACCTCCATCACTCCAGTATCCCTGTCACCTTACCCTATACATACATATCTATCCCTCCATCACTCCAGTATCCTGTCACCTTACCCTATACATATCTACCTCCATCACTCCAGTATCCCTGTCACCTTACCCTATACATATCTACCTCCATCACTCCAGTATCCCTGTCACCTTGCCCCTATACATATTATCTACCTCCATCACTCCAGTATCCCTGTCACCTTACGCCTATACATACCCCAGTATCTACCTCCATCACTCCAGTATCCCTGTCACCTTACCCCTATACATATCTACCTCCATCACTCCAGTATCCCTGTCACCTTACTCTATACATATCTACCTCCATCACTCCAGTATCCCTGTCACCTTACCCTATACATACAGTATCTACCTCCATCACCCAGTATCCCTGTCACCTTACCCCTATACATATCTACCTCCATCAAATTCCAGTATCCCTGTCACCTTACCCCTATAATATCTACCTCCATCACTCCAGTATCCCTGTCACCTTACCCCTATACATATTTACCTCCATCACTCCAGTATCCCTGTCACCTTACAATTCCCTATACATATCTACCTCCATCACTCCAGTATCCCTGTCACCTTACCCTATACATATCTACCTCCATCACTCCAGTATCCCTGTCACCTTACCCCTATACAGTATCTACCTCCATCACTCCAGTATCCCTGTCACCTTACGGCTACACATATCTACCTCCATCACTCCAGTATCCCTGTCACCTTACTCCTTATATACATATCTACCTCCATCACTCCAGTATCCCTGTCACCTTACGGCTACACATATCTACCTCCATCACTCCAGTATCCCTGTCACCTTACCCCTATAATATCTACCTCCATTTTCTAGTATCCCTGTCATCTTACCCCTATAATATCTACCTCCATCACTCCAGTATCCCTGTCACCTTACCCCTATACATATCTACCTCCATCACTCCAGTATCCCTGTCATCTTACCCCTATACATATCTACCTCCATAAACACACCACTCCAGTATCCCTGTCACCTTACCCCTATACATATCTACCTCCATCACTCCAGTATCCCTGTCTACTTACTTCCTCTATACATATCTACCTCCATCACTCCAGTATCCCTATCACCTTACGCCCTATACATACAGTATCTACCTCCATCACCCAGTATCCCTGTCACCTTACCCCTATACATATCTACCTCCATCACCCAGTATCCCTGTCACCTTACCCTATAATATCTACCTCCATCACTCCAGTATCCCTGTCACCTTACCCCTATACATATCTACCTCCATCACTCCAGTATCCCTGTCACCTTACCTCTATACAGTATCTACCTCCATCACTCCAGTATCCCTGTCACCTTACCCCCTATACATATCTACCTCCATCACTCCAGTATCCCTGTCACCTTACCCTATACATATCTACCTCCATCACTCCAGTATCCCTGTCATCTTACCTCCATCTCCTATACATACAGTATCTACCTCCATCACTCCAGTATCCCTGTCACCTTACCCCTATACATATCTACCTCCATCACTCCAGTATCCCTGTCTCCTTACCCTTATACATATCTACCTCCTTCACTCCTGTATCCCTGTCACCTTACCCCTATACATACATTATCTACCTCCATCACTCCAGTATCCCTGTCACCTTACGCCTATACATACAGTATCTACCTCCATCCCTCCAGTATCCCTGTCACCTTACCCCTATAATATCTACCTCCATCACTCCAGTATCCCTGTCACCTTACCTCTATACATATCTACCTCCATCACTCCAGTATCCCTGTCACCTTACCTCTATACATATCTACCTCCATCACTCCAGTATCCCTGTCACCTTACCCCTGAAAATATCTACCTCCTTCACTCCAGTATCCCTGTCACCTTACCCCAATACATACAGTATCTACCTCCATCACTCCAGTATCCCTGTCACCTTACGCCTATACATACAGTATCTACCTCCATCCCTCCAGTATCCCTGTCACCTTACCCCTGTAATATCTACCTCCATCACTCCAGTATCCCTGTCCCCTTACCTCTATACATATCTACCTCCATCACTCCAGTATCCCTGTCACCTTACCCCTAAACATATCTACCTCCATCACTCCAGTATCCCTGTCACCTTACGGCTATACATATCTACCTCCATCACTCCAGTATCCCTGTCACCTTACCCTTTACAGATCTACCTCCATCACTCCACCATACCCTTATACATATCTACCTCCATCACTCCACCTTACCCCTATACATATCTACCTCCATCACTCCAGTATCCCTGTCACCTTACCCCTATACATATCTACCTCCATCACTCCAGTATCCCTGTCACCTTACCTCTATACATATCTACCTCCATCACTCCAGTATCCCTGTCACCTTACCTCTATACATATCTACCTCCATCACTCCAGTATCCCTGTCACCTTACCCCTATACATATCTACCTCCATCACAGTCCAGTATCCCTGTCACCTTACCCCCTATGTATATATCTACCTCCATCACTCCAGTATCCCTGTCACCTTACCTCTATACTTATCTACCTCCATCACTCCAGTATCCCTGTCACCTTACGCCTATATACAGTATCTACCTCCATCACTCCAGTATCCCTGTCACCTTGCCCCTATACATATCTACCTCCATCACTCCAGTATCCCTGTCACCTTACCCCTATAATATCTACCTCCATCACTCCAGTATCCCTGTCACCTTACCCTATACATATCTACCTCCATCACTCCAGTATCCCTGTCACCTTACGGCTATACATATCTACCTCTCATCACTCCAGTATCCCTGTCACCTTACTACCCTATAATATCTACCTCCATCACTCCAGTATCCCTGTCACCTTACCCTATACATACAGTATCTACCTCCATCACTCCAGTATCCCTGTCACCTTACCCTATACATATCTACCTCCATCACTCCAGTATCCCTGTCACCTTACCCCTATACATATCTACCTCCTGGTTCACTCCAGTATCCCTGTCACCTTACCCCTATACATACAGTATGGGGGTGAGGGGGTGTCCATCACCCAGTATCCCTGTCACCTTACGCCTATACATACAGTATCTACCTCCATCACTCCAGTATCCCTGTCACCTTACCCCTATACATATCTACCTCCATCACTCCAGTATCCCTGTCACCTTATCTATACATATCTACCTCCATCACTCCAGTATCCCTGTCACCTTACCCCTATACATACAGTATCTACCTCCATCACTCCAGTATCCCTGTCACCTTACCCCTATGCATATCTACCTCCATCACTCCAGTATCCCTGTCACCTACCCCTATAATATCTACCTCCATCACTCCAGTATCCCTGTCACCTTACCCCTATACATATTCTACCTCCATCACTCCAGTATCCCTGTCACCTTACCCCTATACATACAGTATCTACCTCCATCACTCCAGTATCCCTGTCACCTTACCCCTATACATATTTACCTCCATCACTCCAGTATCCCTGTCACCTTACCCCTATACATACAGTATCTACCTCCATCACTCCAGTATCCCTGTCACCTTACGGCTACACATATCTACCTCCATCACTCCAGTATCCCTGTCACCTTACCCCTATACATACAGTATCTACCTCCATCACTCCAGTATCCCTGTCACCTTACGGCTACACATATCTACCTCCATCACTCCAGTATCCCTGTCACCTGTTACCCCTATAATATCTACCTCCATCCTGGTCTAGTATCCCTGTCTACCTTCTTAGTCCCTATAATATCTACCTCCATCACTCCAGTATCCCTGTCACCTTACCCCTATACATACATATCTACCTCCATCACTCCAGTATCCCTGTCATCTGATAGCCCCTATAATATTCTACCTGTATCACTCCAGTATCCCTGTCACCTTACCCCTATACATATCTACCTCCATCACTCCAGTATCCCTGTCACAGGGTTACCTCTATACATATCTACCTCCATCACCCAGTATCCCTATCACCTTACATATCACCTCCCTATACATACATATCTACCTCCATCACTCCAGTATCCCTGTCACCTTACCCCTACACATATCTACCTCCATCACTCCAGTATCCCTGTCACCTTACCCCTATACATATCTACCTCCATCACTCCAGTATCCCTGTCACCTTACCCCTATAATATCTACCTCCATCACTCCAGTATCCCTGTCACCTACCCCTATACATATATCTACCTCCATCACTCCAGTATCCCTGTCACCTTACGGCTATACACATATCTACCTCCATCACTCCAGTATCCCTGTCAGATTACCCCTATATATATCTACCTCCATCACTCCAGTATCCCTGTCAGTTACCCTATACATACAGTATCTACCTCCATCACTCCAGTATCCCTGTCACCTTACCCCTATACATATCTACCTCCATCACTTCCAGTATCCCTGTCTCCTTACCCCTATACATATCTACCTCCTTCACTCCAGTATCCCTGTCACCCTTGCCCCTATGCATACATATCTACCTCCATCACTCCAGTATCCCTGTCACCTTACGCCTATACATACAGTATCTACCTCCATCCCTCCAGTATCCCTGTCACCTTACCCCTATAATATCTACCTCCATCACTCCAGTATCCCTGTCACCTTACCTCTATACATATCTACCTCCATCACTCCAGTATCCCTGTCACCTTACCTCTATACATATCTACCTCCATCACTCCAGTATCCCTGTCACCTTACCCCTATAATATCTACCTCCATCACTCCAGTATCCCTGTCATCCTCCATCCTCCAATACATACAGTATTATTCTACCTCCATCCTCCAGTATCCCTGTCACCTTACGCCTATATACAGTATCTACCTCCATCCTCCAGTATCCCTGTCACCTTACCCTATAATATCTACCTCCATCACTCCAGTATCCCTGTCCCCTTACCTCTATACATATCTACCTCCATCACTCCAGTATCCCTGTCACCTTACCCCTAAACATATCTACCTCCATCACTCCAGTATCCCTGTCACCTTACCCCTATACATATCTACCTCCATCACTCCAGTATCCCTGTCACCTTACCCTTTACAGATTTACCTCCATCACTCCACCATCCCTTATACATATCTACCTCCATCACTACCTTACCCCTATACATATCTACCTCCATCACTCCAGTATCCCTGTCACCTTACCCCTATACATATCTACCTCCATCACTCCAGTATCCCTGTTACCTTACCTCTATACATATTCTACCTCCATCACCCAGTATCCCTGTCACCTTACCTCTATACATATTTACCTCCATGTTTCCAGTATCCCTGTCACCTTACCCCCTATAATATCTACCTCCATCACTCCAGTATCCCTGTCACCTTACCCCTATACATATCTACCTCCATCACTCCAGTATCCCTGTCACCTTACCCCTATTACTATATCTACCTCCATCACTCCAGTATCCCTGTCACCTTACCTCTATACATATCTACCTATCATCACTTCCAGTATCCCTGTCTCACCTTACCCCTATACATATCTACCTCCATCACCCAGTATCCCTGTCATCTTACCCCTATACATATCTACCTCCATCACTCCAGTATCCCTGTCACCTTACCCCTATACATATCTACCTCCATCACTCCAGTATCCCTGTCACCTTACCTCTATACATATCTACCTCCATCACTCCAGTATCCCTGTCACCTTACCCTATACATATCTACCTCCATCACTCCAGTATCCCTGTCACCTTACCTCTATACATATCTACCTCCATCACTCCAGTATCCCTGTCACCTTACCCCTATAC
>NW_024609831.1:0-152500 GCF_018296145.1 Oncorhynchus tshawytscha
TCTTCTCTGTCTCAGCCTTATCCAGACCTTCTCTCCCCATTCTCCTGGCACAGAAAGAAAGATACCCACACACACACACACAGTCTGTCCATCTGCTCTGTTCTTCTCCTCTTCTGACTGCTCCAGGCTGGCCCAGGTAGGAGGGGCTCATTCTGCAGTCCTGTAACCCCAGCTAAGCGAGGCACAACACTGTAGTGGGTGTGTGGGACAGCATGATGCAGGTTCTGTCAGACATGGAAGTCATGAACAGGAGGTAAAGGATGGGTGGGACTGTCGCTGCTCTCTACAACCTCTGAATGATATGAAATACAACTGTGGTGGGCTGGGGGAAGGTTCAGAGAGCATATCCCACCCACCTTCAACGTCAACAGTTTTCCAGTCGGATCAGAAACGCGACAACAAACACGGAGCCCATCTGTAATCCTGCTGTCCTCAGACTGGACAAGTTGGTCGATGGACTGAGAAGAGGTGGTATTTCCACGGCAGGAGCAGTAGAGGGCTGATGGAGAGAAGAATCCAGAGTCTGTGTTCCTCTGGCCTCTCGGAATCCAGACGGTCAAGGTTGCATCTCAAAATGCACCCTATTCCCTATTTAGTGCAATACTTTTCACCAGGATCCATCCAAAGTAGTGCACTAAATAGGGAATAGGGAGCCATTTGGGACACAGCCCAAGCCTAGCCACAGGACCAGATGAAATTTGGAACTTAATTCAATTGGATACTGTCTCTCAGGTCACAAAGGTCAAGCTGGGCTCTGAGCTGCTGTATTCACTGTCCTCCCAAGGCCTCTAAAGATTCTGAAACCCCTCCACAGACAAGAATGTTGTTCCCTTTCCTCTTTGAAAGAGTCTGTGATGTGAAGGGCTTCCCACACAATGTTCCGTTCACAGAGTCAGTTTTCCAAGAGTACATTGCTCTTGGGGGCAGGGCAAGGGGGCGGGGCTTCCCTTTCAGCTCTGTAGGGCAGCAGGATGGGACCACAACCCACTCTGTCCTCTACTTCCATTCCTTCTCCTCTGCTTCTTTATCCCCCCCTAATCTTCTCTCTACTTCCCCCGTTTCCCCTCTTCCTCTTCCTACTCCATCCTCCTCTACTTCCCTAATTTCTCCTCCCCTCCCCTCTCTACTTCCCTAATTTCTCCTCTCTAATTCCCCCTCCTCTCCCCTCAATTTCCCCCACTCTACTTCCATCCTCCCCTCTATTTCACCCCCCTCCTCTACTTCCCTCCACCCTCCCCCATCCTCCTCTCCCCTCCATCCTCCTCTTCCCCTCTACTTCCCTCCATCCTCCTCTCCCCTCTTCCCTCCTCTCCCCTCTACTTCCCTCCATCCTCCTCTCCCCTCTAGTTCCCTCCATCCTCCTCTCCCTCCATCCCTCCCTCCCTCCATCCTCCTCTCCACCTCTCCATCCTCCTCTCCCCCCCTCTCCTTCCCTCCATCCTCCTCTCCCCTCTACTTCCCTCCATCCTCCTCTCCCCTCTACTTCCCTCCATCCTCCTCTCCCCCTCCATCCTCCATCCTCCTCCCCCATCCTCCTCCCTCCATCCTCCTTCCCTCCATCCTCCATCCTCCTCTCCTTCCCTCCATCCTCCTCTCCCCTCCTTCCTCCTCTCTCCCCTCTACTTCCCTCCATCCTCCTCTCCCTCCATCCTCCTCTCCCCTCCATCCTCCTCTCCCCTCCTTCCCTCCATCCTCCATCCTCCTCTTCCCTCCACTTCCCTCCATCCCCCATCCACTTCCCTCCATCCTCCTCTCCCCTCTTCCCTTCCCTCCATCCTCCTCTCCCCTCTACTTCCCTCCACCCCCCCTCCTCCTCCTCCCCTCCTCCTCCTCTCCCCTCCATCCCCCTCATTCCCTCCATCCTCCTCTCCCCTCTAGCTCCCTCCATCCTCCCTCCCTCTAGTTCCCTCCATCCTCCTCTCTTCCCTCCATCCTCTCTACTTCCCTCCTCCCTCCCTCCATCCTCCTCCACCCTCCTCTCCCCCTCCATCCTCCCTCCATCCTCCCTCCATCCTCCTCTCCCCTCCATTTCCCTCCACCCTCCTCTCCCCTCCACTTCCCTCCACCCTCCTCCCTCCACTTCCCTCCATCCTCTACTTCCCTCCATCCTCCTCTCCCCCCTCTCCCCTCCATCCCTCCATCCTCCTCCCTCCCTCTCCTTCCTCCATCCTCCCTCCCTCCATCCTCCCTCCATCCTCCTCCCTCCACTTCCCTCCACCCCCATCCTCCTCCCTCCATCCTCCTCCCCCTCCTACTTCCCTCCATCCTCCTCTCCCCCATCCCCCCTCCCTCCTCCCTCCCCTCCTCCTTCCCTCCATCCTCCTCTCCCTCCATCCTCCTCTCCCCTCCTTCCTCCATCCTCCTCTCCCCTCTACTTCCCTCCATCCTCTCTCCCCTCCATCCCTCCTTTCCTCCATCCTCTCTCCCCTTCCCTCCATCCTCCTCTCCCCTCCATCCTTCCCTCCATCCTCCTCTCCCTCTCCTCCCTCCATCCTCCCTCCCTCCTCCCTCCATCCTCCTCTCCCCTCTACTTCCCTCCATCCTCCCTCCCCTCTCCATCCTTCCCTCCATCCTCCTCCCTCCTCCTCCCTCCACTCCTCCCTCCATCCTCCATCCTCCTCCTCTCCCTCCTTCCCTCCATCCTCCTCTCCCCATCCCCTACTTCCCTCCATCCTCCTCTCCCCTCCTCCCTCCACTTTCCTCCTCCCTCCATCCTCCTCTCCCTCCATCCTCCTCTCCCCTCTACTTCCCTCCATCCTCCTCTCCCCTCTACTTCCCTCCATCCTCTACTTTCCTCCATCCTCTACTTTCCTCCTCCATCCTCTCTACTTCCCTCCATCCTCCTCTCCCCTCCATTTCCCTCCATCCTCCTCTCTCCCTCCATTTCCCTCCATCCTCCTCTCCCCTCCTCCTCCCTCCATCCTCCTCTCCCTCTACTTCCCTCCATCCTCCTCTCCCCCTCTACTTCCCTCCTCCTCCTCCTCCTCCTCCCTCCCTTCCCTTTCCTCCTCCCTCCATCCTCCTCTCCCTCTACTTCCCTCCATCCTCCTCTCCCCTCTACTTCCCTCCATCCTCCCTCCCCACTTCCCCCATCCCCCCTCTCCTTCCCTCCATCCTCCTCTCCCCTCTCCTTCCCTCCATCCTTTCCTCCTTCTCCATCCCTTTCCTCCTCCCTCCTCTGCTTCCCTCCTCCTCTCCCTCCTTCCCTCCATCCTCCTCTCCTCCCTCCTCTTCCCTCCATCCTCCCTCCATCCTCTACTTTCCCTCCATCCCTCCCCTCTACTTCCCTCCATCCTCTACTTCCCTCCATCCTCTACTTCCCTCCATCCTCTCCCTCTCTACTTCCCTCCATCCTCCTCTCTTCCCTCCTCTCCCCCTCCTCCCTCCATCCTCCATCCTCCACTTCCTCCATCCTCTCCCCCTCTAGTTCCCTCCATCCTCTTCCCTCCATCCTCTCCCCCTCCCATCCTCTCCTTCCCTCCATCCTCCACTTCCCTCCATCCTCTCCCCCTCTACTTCCCTCCTCCCTCCATCCTCCACTTCCCTCCATCCTCTCCCCCTCTACTTCCCTCCAGCCTCCACTTCCCTCCATCCTCCCCCCTCCTTCCCTCCTCCCTCCATCCTCCACTTCCCTCCATCCTCTCCCCCCCCTCTCCTTCCCTCCATCCTCCACTTCCCTCCATCCTCCCCCTCTCCTTCCCTCCATCCTCCCTTCCTCCATCCTCTCCCCTCTACTTCCCTCCATCCTCTACTTCCCTCCATCCTCTACTTTCCTCCATCCTCTCTACTTCCCTCCATCCTCCTCTCCCCTCTACTTCCCTCCTCCCTCCATCCTCCTCCTCTCTCTCCCCCTCCGTCCTCTCCCCCCCTCTAGTTCCCTCCATCCTCTTCCCTCCATCCTCTACTTCCCCCATCCTCTCTACTTCCCTCCATCCTCCACTTCCCTCCATCCTCTCCCCCCTCTCCATCCTTCCCTCCTCCCTCCATCCTCCACTTCCCTCCATCCTCTCCCCCTCTCTCCTCTCCTCCCTCCATCCTCCCTCTCCTTCCCTCCATCCTCTCCCCCCTCTACTTCCCTCCATCCCTCCACTTCCCTCCATCTCTCCCTCTCTCCTTCCCTCCATCCTCCACTTCCCTCCATCCTCCCCTCTCCTCCCTCCATCCTCCCTTCCCTCCATCCTCTCCCTCCATCCTCCTCCCCTCCATCCTCCTCCATCCTCCACTTCCCTCCATCCTCCACTCCCCCTATTCCCATCCTCCTCTCCCCCTATTCCCATCCTCCTCTCTCCCCCTATTCCCATCCTCCTCTCCCCCTATTCCCATCCTCCTCTCCCCCTATTCCCATCCTCCATCTTCCTCGCCCCTCTACTTCCCTATCCCCCTCCTCTCTCCATCCTCCTCTTCCAGTCAGACCAGCTCAGAGCCTCTAGGAAATAACACACCCAGCCTTCTACAGAAGCTACACAGTCAGGAGGCCAGAGTGACAACATGAGGGTCTGCCCTGACAAACAAGCAACAACAAGCATCTGGCTGACTAATACTAAAGGAATAAACACAATGCATTGGTCACAGTTAGTAGTGGTGGCTATGAATGAGGTCACCACTACTCAGAGGTAGATATAGCCTGCATGTGTGTGTGGGTCCTCCTGCTATCTGTGTAATTCACAGCATGTTAAAGAGCTCATTGACTGGGGAGGGGGATTTAAAAGAGAACAAGACCCATCAAAGGACAGTATTAACTTTAAAGAAGGACCCTGTTCCTCGATGGGGCGATGCTTACTGAGTTGAGCAGTAGCCCCGAGTGCCCCCGCAGACTATGCTGTCATCGGCCCGCTCTCACGGTGGTGAGTCACACACTCTCTCCCGCTGATGTGCCAGAGTGACTCGCGTTAAAACACACTTTGGGAAAGCAGAGGCTGCAGAACAGAGCGCTGCCCAACACACTCTGAGCAGTGAGCACAGAGAGGAGGCTTCTAGAAAGAACACAGAGCGAGAGGAGGCTTCTAGAAAGAACACAGAGCGAGAGGAGGCTTCTAGAAAGAACACAGAGCGAGAGGAGGCTTCTAGAAAGAACACAGAGCGAGAGGAGGCTTCTAGAAAGAACACAGAGCGAGAGGAGGCTTCTAGAAAGAACACAGAGCGAGAGGAGGCTTCTAGAACACAGAAAAATAATAATACTACATTACATGCACTTTTCATAGAATCTTAAAGCGCTTCAAGAGCAAAAAACAAGGAATATATCATGACAGGTCAACCAATAGAAGCCAAGTCTTTGAAAGCTGCATCCTCTGAAGATGGAGAGGGTCAGCTCATTGCTATATAGACTCCCCCCCCTTTTTTCTACTGTGTTATTGACTTGTCTATTGTTTACTCCATGTGTAACTCTGTGTTGTCTGTTCACACTGCTATGCTTTATCTTGGCCAGGTCACAGTTGTAAATGAGAACTTGTTCTCAACTAGCCTACCTAGTTAAATAAAGGTGAAATAAAAAATAAATAAAAAATTGGTTGAGCAGAGAGAGCTGGTCAGAGGATGGTAGACGGTGGGGTCTGCTGATATCTTGTAGAGGGTAAGTCAGGGAACCAGCCTGACTCTTACAGCTACTGGGCTTCTCCTCTTCCTCTCTGTGTAGCACCACTTGGGTGATGCCTCAGCAGCTCTGGGCGACAGAAAGATCACCACACAACGTTCAGAATAGTAGCCAGTCGTCCTCACCACGAGCCCTCTGCCTCGGCACTGCTGTAGTCCTCTGTCTCCCATTCCCCTCACCCCTCAGGCCACTTTTCAAATGATGTTGTCAGAAGATCAGGAATTGGCAGCCAGGTGAAACCAAAAAAAAAAAAATGGTACTGTGTCCAGGTGCATTTTTCAAACAAAAACCTTAGCCAGCTAGTTAGCCAAGCAAAAACATTAGCCAGCTAGCTAGCTAGTTAGCCAAGCAAAAACATTAGCCAGCTAGCTAGCTAGTTAGCCAAGCAAAAACATTAGCCAGCTAGCTAGCTAGTTAGCCAAGCAAAAACATTAGCCAGCTAGCTAGCTAGTTAGCCAAGCAAAAACATTAGCCAGCTAGCTAGCTAGTTAGCCAAGCAAAAACATTAGCCAGCTAGCTAGCTAGTTAGCCAAGCAAAAACATTAGCCAGCTAGCTAGCTAGTTAGCCAAGCAAAAACATGATAACCTGTCAGTCAATCTGCAAATCCATGGCTGAAAAACACCAGATACGTGCAATAAACACTCTGCTATCTAAAACTATCAACCATTAATAACACCTACAAAAATGACTTCATATGTACACATCTACAGGAGCTCTGTGCTTAGGCTGCTACTAGGGCGCCATGGTAACAACAGAACAGTCTAACTATAGAAAATAGTGGGGTTCAGAGAGACAGCCAGGGAGAGCTGCAGGCTGCAACACAGTAGCTGGCTCTGTTTCAGACACCTATTAAGGTTCAAGAGGACCAGCATTCATATCGCTGGGAGAGCTACACCACTCAGCTCTGTGAAACCAGTACACAGGAAACATACATAGCCTAAAGAATTCAGTTGGGGTGTGTGTGTCTATGTGTGTGTGCTTGTGATCGAATGCAAAGTGTACAAATACATGAAGCATGCACACTCACAAGTCACCGACAAGGCATAAGCCCTTCCTTCCTTCCTTCCTTCCTTCCTTCCTTCCTTGGCATGTCATGTGTGGCTATTTGACTAGTACAGTAGAAATCTACGATGAAGAGGGGTAAAGGATGGGACATAGCAGCCTGCCGCTACCTCCCTCTCGCCCCTTAACGTTACCGTCTCCCTCTCGCCCCTTAACGTTACCGTCCCTGCAGCCTGTCTCCCTCTCGCCCCTTAACGTTACCGTCCCTGCAGCCTGTCTCCCTCTCCCCCCTTAACGTTACCGTCCCTGCAGCCTGTCCCCCTCTCGCCCCTTAACGTTACCGTCCCTGCAGCCCGTCTCCCTCTCCCCCTTAACGTTACCGTCCCTGCAGCCTGTCCCCCTCTCGCCCCTTAACGTTACCGTCCCCCTCTCGCCCCTTAACGTTACCGTCCCCCCTCCCTCGCCCCTTAACGTTACCGTCTCCCTCCGCCCCTTAACGTTACCGTCCCCCTCTCGCCCCTTAACGTTACCGTCCCCTCTCACCCCTTAACGTTACCGTCCCCCTCTCACCCCTTAACGTTACCGTCTCCCTCTCGCCCCTTAACGTTACCGTCTCCCTCTCACCCCTTAACATTACTGTCTCCCTCTCACCCCTTAACGTTACTGTGTCCCTGTCTCCCTCTCACCCCTTAACGTTACCGTCTCCCTCTCGCCCCTTAACGTTACCGTCCCTGTCTCCCTCTCACCCCTTAACGTTACCGTCCCTGTCTCCCTCTCACCCCTTAACGTTACCGTCCCTGTCTCCCTCTCACCCCTTAACGTTACCGTCCCTGTCTCCCTCTCACCCCTTAACGTTACCGTCCCTGTCTCCCTCTCACCCCTTAACGTTACCGTCCCTGTCTCCCTCTCACCCCTTAACGTTACCGTCTCCGTCTCCCCTCTCACCCCTTAACGTTACAGTCTCCCTCTCACTCCTTAACGTTACTGTCTCCCTCTCACCCCTTAACGTTACTGTGTCCCTGTCTCCCTCTCACCCCTTAACGTTACCGTCTCCCTCTCCCTCTCACCCCTTAACGGTACCGTCCCTGTCTCACCCCTTAACGTTACCGTCCCTGCAGCCTGTCTCCCTCTCACCCCTTAACGTTACTGTCCCCGTCTCCCTCTCACCCCTTAACGTTACCGTCCCTGTCTCACCCCTTAACGTTACAGAGAGAGACAGAGAGACAGAGAGAGAGAGAGAGACAGAGAGAGAGAGAGCTCTGTCCTCTGGGGCTAATTATCCCTTTATCTCAGTCCTCACCACGGCAACACACACACAACGCGTACACAGAAGGGACACACACACATGGGACAGATTGTGCCTCAGGTGTGTGTGCTCATGAACATGTGTGTTTGCAGCAGCCTGTATGCGTGCTGAACAGCTTAGGCAGACGCCGTACATTGCCTTTCCAGGGTATATCCACAGCTGCCAAAAACAACGTTAGTGATTCCCTGGGTCAGTCAGTGTCCCTCTCTAACGACAGCTGAGGCAGATGAATAACCCCCCTGCCTTAGTATGACATGATGTATTTAACCTAACAGACAGGCCTGGCTTGCTGTACACCTAATATCATACAGGACACAGAGGGAACGCAGTGGAAGTCTGTGGACTGATGGGACCACTGGGGGATGTTCGGCTGGCGCTGCATGTTAGCAGAGGGACTATGTTCCTACACTTTCCTACACGCTACAGGGCCTAAAACAGCTTGGAAACACAGATCCAGGTGATATTTTGATCCTTCTAAAAGGACTGATCGTCTCTCTAGGCTACTCAAGGGTCAGAGACCTCACCAACATCACCATATCTACATCTGATAGCATTGATCTGGAGGCTCCTCACAATGTGGTGGTGTGTCAACGAGAGGGCGGTGAGGATCCACGCCACCATCAGAACAGGAGAGATGCGTGGCGACACAATCACATAGCCTAACCTCTTAATGCTGTTTCAGTCTGTCTGTTCAGTCTGAAACTGTCTGTTTCAAGGTATGGTCTGTGTTCTAATCTAACACAACATCCCCACAGCACTCAGTCAACATTCATTATAAATAACTAGAATATATAAGAACTAGAAATCATTAAATAACCCAGCCAGCCCACATTACATGAATCACACAGTAACTCAACAGCCTGATTCCTGCAGCAACAAGCCCAGCGGATGGATGCACATTGGTCCTCTAATAGAATGGAACATCAGCATCAGCACTAGAGGCTGATGAGCTGTAGACACTGAGCTGCCGTAGATTCCTTACGTTGTTAAAATGGAGGACGGGCGGGGATCCCACTGGCAGATGGTGACCCAATACAAGGAGAGGGTCCTTTAGAGAGAAAAGGGGGCATTGATTTCACCTCCAAAAGGCCAGATGGGGAGAGTGACTGAGTGGTGCCTCCTATTGACCTAGCTCTGCACAGAACCATTTTCTAAAGCATCATAGTAAGTGATGACCAATAAGACTGAGCCAACACCATGCACATAACATATCCCCCCCCCCAGGAAGTAGGTTTAACCACTAGACATAGCCTAACTCTGATGGATAATGTAGTAACTAAGCATTAAGCATTTTGTTGATCCCTGCCTACAGACAGAAACTAAAACAAGAAGCTCCCACGCTGAGGTCTGTCTAACGCTGGTCCGACCAAGCTGACTCCACACTCCAAGACTGCTTCCATCACGTGGACTGGGAGATGTTTCGTATTGCGTCAGACAACAACATTGACGAATACGCTGATACGGTGTGCGAGTTCATTAGAACGTGCGTTGAAGATGTCGTTCCCATAGCAACGATTAAAACATTCCCTAACCAGAAACCGTGGATTGATGGCAGCATTCGTGTGAAACTGAAGGCACGAACCACTGCTTTTAATCAGGGCAAGGTGTCTGGTAACATGGCTGAATACAAACAGTGCAGCTATTCCCTCCGCAAGGCTATCAAACAAGCTAAGCGCCAGTACAGAGACAAAGTAGAATCTCAATTCAACGGCTCAGACACAAGAGGTATGTGGCAGGGTCTACAGTCAATCACGGACTACAGGAAGAAACCCAGCCCAGTCACGGACCAGGATGTCTTGCTCCCAGGCAGACTAAATAACTTTTTTGCCCGCTTTGAGGACAATACAGTGCCACTGACACGGCCTGCAACGGAAACATGCGGTCTCTCCTTCACTGCAGCCGAAGTGAGTAAGACATTTAAACGTGTTAACCCTCGCAAGGCTGCAGGCCCAGACGGCATCCCCAGCCGCGCCCTCAGAGCATGCGCAGACCAGCTGGCCGGTGTGTTTACGGACATATTCAACCAATCCCTATACCAGTCTGCTGTTCCCACATGCTTCAAGAGGGCCACCATTGTTCCTGTTCCCAAGAAAGCTAAGGTAACTGAGCTAAACGACTACCGCCCGTAGCACTCACATCCGTCATCATGAAGTGCTTTGAGAGACTAGTCAAGGACCATATCACCTCCACCCTACCTGACACCCTTGACCCACTCCAATTTGCTTACCGCCCAAATAGGTCCACAGACGATGCAATCTCAACCACACTGCACACTGCCCTAACCCATCTGGACAAGAGGAATACCTATGTGAGAATGCTGTTCATCGACTACAGCTCGGCATTCAACACCATAGTACCCTCCAAGCTCGTCATCAAGCTCGAGACCCTGGGTCTCGACCCCGCCCTGTGCAACTGGGTACTGGACTTCCTGACGGGCCGCCCCCAGGTGGTGAGGGTAGGCAACAACATCTCCTCCCCGCTGATCCTCAACACTGGGGCCCCACAAGGGTGCGTTCTGAGCCCTCTCCTGTACTCCCTGTTCACCCACGACTGCGTGGCCATGCACGCCTCCAACTCAATCATCAAGTTTGCGGACGACACAACAGTGGTAGGCTTGATTACCAACAACGACGAGACGGCCTACAGGGAGGAGGTGAGGGCCCTCGGAGTGTGGTGTCAGGAAAATAACCTCACACTCAACGTCAACAAAACTAAGGAGATGATTGTGGACTTCAGGAAACAGCAGAGGGAACACCCCCATCCACATCGATGGAACAGTAGTGGAGAGGGTAGCAAGTTTTAAGTTCCTCGGCATACACATCACAGACAAACTGAATTGGTCCACTCACACAGACAGCATCGTGAGGAAGGCGCAGCAGCGCCTCTTCAACCTCAGGAGGCTGAAGAAATTCGGCTTGTCACCAAAAGCACTCACAAACTTCTACAGATGCACAATCGAGAGCATCCTGGCGGGCTGTATCACCGCCTGGTATGGCAACTGCACCGCCCTCAACCGTAAGGCTCTCCAGAGGGTAGTGAGGTCTGCACAACGCATCACCGGGGCAAACTACCTGCCCTCCAGGACACCTACACCACCCGATGCTACAGGAAGGCCATAAAGATCATCAAGGACATCAACCACCCGAGCCACTGCCTGTTCACCCCGCTGCCATCCAGAAGGCGAGGTCAGTACAGGTGCATCAAAGCTGGGACCGAGAGACTGAAAAACAGCTTCTATCTCAAGGCCATCAGACTGTTAAACAGCCACCACTAACATTGAGTGGCTACTGCCAACACACTGTCAATGACACTGACTCTACTCCAGCCACTTTAATCATGGGAATTGATGGGAAATTATGTAAATATATCACTAGCCACTTTAAACAATGCTACCTTATATAATGTTACTTACCCTACATTGTTCATCTCATATGCATACGTTGATACTGTACTCTATATCATCGACTGCATCCTTATGTAATACATGTATCACTAGCCACTTTAACTATGCCACTTGGTTTACATACTTATCTCATATGTATATACTGTACTCGATATCATCTACTGTATCTTGCCTATGCTGCTCTGTACCATCACTCATTCATATATCCTTATGTACATATTCTTTATCCCCTTACACTGTGTATGACAGTAGTTTTTTTTGGAATTGTTAGTTAGATTACTTGCTCGTTATTACTGCATTGTCGGAACTAGAAGCACAAGCATTTCGCTACACTCGCATTAACATCTGCTAACCATGTGTATGTGACAAATAAAATTTGATTTGATTTGATTTGATTTATATAAAACATTATATAGGCAAATGGGCTAATTCAATTAAGACTGATTCTACTCGTGTTATTAGTCTCTTAAACATGCTACACATCATGATTAATGAATGTTAAAATAAAGAGTTTCATGTATAAAATAATGTATCAATAAAAATGTGGTTTTAGTAGTAGGCCTTTGAGAAATGAGAAGATGAACCGTTAATGTCTCCAGAAGTGTATCACATGATCATCAACAGGAAGAGCTCATTATCCGGTGGAGGTCCGGACTCATGGTAGTGAAATTAAATTAGGCCTAGTTAGTTAGCCAATGGAACATGTATCGCTGGATGAGACTAGGCCCTTCAGGGTGAGGAGCATCTGTTGTACCCATTTCAATAGGAAGCAGCTTGTTTCATCTACAGGAAGAAACAGAACAGTGAGCTCCAACAGTATTGGGTTCATCTATAGGAAGAAACAGAACAGTGAGCTCCAACAGTATTGGGTTCATCTACAGGAAGAAACAGAACAGTGAGCTCCAACAGTATTGGGTTAATCTATAGGAAGAAACAGAACAGTGAGCTCCAACAGTATTGGGTTCATCTATAGGAAGAAACAGAACAGTGAGCTCCAACAGTATTGGGTTCATCTACAGGAAGAAACAGAACAGTGAGCTCCAACAGTATTGGGTTCATCTATAGGAAGAAACAGAACAGTGAGCTCCAACAGTATTGGGTTCATCTATAGGAAGAAACAGAACAGTGAGCTCCAACAGTATTGGGTTCATCTATAGGAAGAAACAGAACAGTGAGCTCCAACAGTATTGGGAAAGTGACAGATGTGTTGTTTTGGCTCTGGACTCCACAGCACTATTAATTTGAAATGATACAATGACAAACTGTCAGCTGTAAATTTGAGGATATTTTCATCCATATCGGTTGAAGCGTTTAGAAATTACAGCGTTCCTAAACCTAGTTCCCCCATTTTAGGGGACCAAAAGTATTGGGACAAATTCACTTATGTGTGTATTAAAGTAGTACCGAAAATATTTGGTCCCATATTCATAGCACGCAATGTCACAAAATGTGTCACTGTCCCCAATACTTTTGGAACTCAATGTATTAGCCTACACTACAAACAGGGCTTGTTCCATCTAAACGTGTGTTAAGAGGGAAGGTAAAGCAGTAAACTAACAGCCTACACTACAAACAGGGCTTGTTTCATCTAAACGTGTGTTAAGAGGGAAGGTGAGGCAGTAAACTAACAGCCTACACTACAAACAGGGCTTGTTTCATCTAAACGTGTGTTAAGAGGGAAGGTAAAGCAGTAAACTAACAGCCTACACTACAAACAGGGCTTGTTTCATCTAAACGTGTGTTAAGAGGGAAGGTGAAGCAGTAAACTAACAGCCTACACTACAAACAGGGCTTGTTTCATCTAAACGTGTGTTAAGAGGGAAGGTGAGGCAGTAAACTAACAGCCTACACTACAAACAGGGCTTGTTTCATCTAAACGTGTGTTAAGAGGGAAGGTGAAGCAGTAAACTAACAGCCTACACTACAAACAGGGCTTGTTTCATCTAAACGTGTGTTAAGAGGGAAGGTGAGGCAGTAAACTAACAGCCTACACTACAAACAGGGCTTGTTCCATCTAAACGTGTGTTAAGAGGGAAGGTGAGGCAGTAAACTAACAGCCTACACTACAAACAGGGCTTGTTCCATCTAAACGTGTGTTAAGAGGGAAGGTGAGGCAGTAAACTAACAGCCTACACTACAAACAGGGCTTGTTCCATCTAAACGTGTGTTAAGAGGGAAGGTGAGGCAGTAAACTAACAGCCTACACTACAAACAGGGCTTGTTCCATCTAAACGTGTGTTAAGAGGGAAGGTAAGGCAGTAAACTAACAGCCTACACTACAAACAGGGCTTGTTCCATCTAAACGTGTGTTAAGAGGGAAGGTGAGGCAGTAAACTAACAGCCTACACTACAAACAGGGCTTGTTTCATCTAAACGTGTGTTAAGAGGGAAGTTAAAGCAGTAAACTAACAGCCTACACTACAAACAGGGCTTGTTTCATCTAAACGTGTGTTAAGAGGGAAGGTGAGGCAGTAAACTAACAGCCTACACTACAAACAGGGCTTGTTTCATCTAAACGTGTGTTAAGAGGGAAGGTGAGGCAGTAAACTAACAGCCTACACTACAAACAGGGCTTGCTGTCTAAACAACAACTAGACCATCACAACAGGACACCCTTCACTCAGCCTCTAGCATCAGCTTCACAGTCAGGAGGTCAGTGTCCTGAGCTTCAGACCGACCGAGCAGAAGGCATCCGTGGTCACACTCCCTCCTCTGGGACTAGCAGACTGCTGGGAGTGCAAAGCCTGACACAGCGATCAATGCACCAGGAAGTGACATCATAATGCCCCTGGGGAAGCTGAGGGTGTGTGTGTGTATGGGGGGGGTGTAGTACTGCATGTCCCCCTTGTGGCACAGACTCCTCTTACAAGACACACACACACACACACACACACACACCAGGAGGGGAAGCTGCTCTCTGTTCGGAGCCAGACACGGACCGGACTAAAACAAAACAATAGCATGAGTCTGATTCCAGCAGCATATCCCATGGAGGACATCTTAAAAATAACCCCTACGCTAACACACTTCCTGCTGAAAGGAGTGCTGTGAGACACTCACACACTAGCCTCTCGGTGCAGCTGCAGTCCTCAGCTGGTGTGGCCTGGGCCGCTCTCTGCTTTCAGACAGGACTACCTTAGACTTGGACAAGCTTCCAGTCCCCTCGGTCTCTCCCCTCCCTCATGCTGCTTTAACAGGGCTGTAGATAACAGCTAGTGGCGGAGTGGAGCTCTGTGGTCTGCTGTCCTGTTGTTACTTCCTCCTCTAGTACACCAAGACTCCACAGGCAGGCTAGACAGGTATTCAGTCATGGGGGTGGGGGGGGTGGGGGGTCAAGGAATGATCAACTTCTGAGGGACAGAAAGAGGGAAGTTGGGGGATTTTCCAGCCACTCGGTTTGAGAGGTTACATATCTGAACCCTAAGTTTGTCAAGTAGGCTACACAACAGTGTCATAACAGTGACACAACAGGAGAGGAATGGGAGGCAATGTGAGAAATGAAAAGGCTGTAATCTACAGTTGCATTGGGTGACTTGTTCTCATTAGCTACGTAGCAGTGGTACACACAGATGGTGTTTCTGTTCAGTCAAAACAGCTGTACCCGTTTGTTCTGCCTCGTTGGAGAACTAAACACTTCCTCTCTGAAGAGGAGTGACTCAACTAAGGCCACAGGTGTCAGGGGAGATAAGAGCAAAACCGTGGCTATCTACAGTAAGAGGCCTTTTCCAAGAGGTCCCACTGCAGCAAATACAAACACAGTACAATTACAACCCAAGGAAGTGGCAACCGGAAGAGAAAAGCATCCTTGACAGACTTTTCTGGGGAGAGCTAAACAGAAGAGCTAAACAGATGACAGGCCAGGCTGAATCCCACTGAGTTCCCTAAGACAGTGGCTCCCAACCTTTTCTTAACCGTGGCACACCTTGATGGGATAGAACATTCCGTGGCACACAATTTCCCTATTCATGTATTTAGTGGTAATGACCTCCGTACTGCAAATCAGCAATTTTCTGTGGCAAATGTTTTTTTATACATTCAATTATTTTATTATTTTAAATATTTTCATAGTTCCTTACTCATGATGGTTAAACTTGTAAGTACCTTTTAAGAGAGTTCCGCAAATCTGCACCAGAAATAATGTTTTTAGCTCCGGTAAAATAGGTCTTTAGTTAACAGTTTGTTCTAGAGACGAGCAGTTTTCTGCATGTAAATGTGCAACCACTGACATCAAGCCATGCTCTGTTTGTTTCTATGGCAGAGGCTGTGGTATAGCTAAGCCCAGAGCCATATAATTAAGAAATAAATGACTCTGGCTACTGGTAAACCTAGTCAGATTACCTGCGCTAATGGTTTTCACAGACAAAGTAAAATGATGCGCCCCTCAAATGATAAAACAAGTCCAGTGTTCTCAGGCCGTTGTATCTGACCCCCACTGGTGCTCCCAAGTCAACATCCCATGTGCATTCCACAGGTGATTGTTCCAAAAGAATCATCCAGATTAGGAAAAGTTTGGCGGCGCAGCTGAGAGTTCCTGCCGCGGCACACTGGTTGGGAACCATGCCCTAAAGAACAGCCAGAGAGGTGGAACCATGCCCTAAAGAACAGCCAGAGAGGTGGAACCATGCCCTAAAGAACAGCCAGAGGTGGAACCATGCCCTAAAGAACAGCCAGAGAGGTGGAACCATGCCCTAAAGAACAGCCAGAGGTGGAACCATGCCCTAAAGAACAGCCAGAGAGGTGGAACCATGCACTAAAGAACAGCCAGAGAGGTGGAACCATGCACTAAAGAACAGCCAGAGGTGGAACCATGCACTAAAGAACAGCCAGAGAGGTGGAACCATGCCCTAAAGAACAGCCAGAGAGGGGGAACCATGCCCTAAAGAACAGCCAGAGAGGTGGAACCATTGGACATTTCCCAGAAAGGCTCATTTCGACAGCAACAGCCAGCCTATCACGACTTGCAAAAGATCACCCTTCTTCTTGTCACCCTTCTTCACACCTGCTTCCTGGAGGTCTCAAATGGGGGAAAAGAACTAGGGTAGGCCAGCATTTGGAAAAACACCTGTCCTATCAGTATCACAATGCATTCAGCCAAGACGGACTTCAAAGAATATCTTAAACCTTTACATGGAAGAGAAGGTTAAAGAATTGTGTTGCAAAATCCATGAATTTGAACTGAAAGATCAATCTGTCAGAATATCGGGTTATTTATTTTTTGTTCATGTTTTGTATTAAAAAACTATTATTTAACCAGGCAAGTTAGTTAATAACAAATTCTTATTTACAATGACGGCCTACTGAGAGGCCCAAACCCGGATGACGCTGGGCCAATTGTGCGCCGCCCTATAGGACTCCCAATCACGGACGGTTGTGATACAGCCTGGATTGGAACCAGGATATCTGTAGTGACGCCTCTAGCACTGAGATGCAGTGCCTGAGACCACTGCGCCACTCGGAAGCCCTGAGTATCTGTTACAGCGGTGCACTTTGCAAATGACAACTTAAGGGATGTTGAGTTTTGATCAATATTTTAGGAGGAGCAAGCCAGCTGGATTTTCCATAGCTAACTGAGAAGTTTTAGGCAGCTGGAGGGGATCGTTCTCAAACAGGAGAAATGATGAGAGGAGAGAGATACACAGTGAAATGTGAGATCTACACCAAGCACTACACAAAACACTGACTGCTAAGAATAAGCAGGCAGACTTCAGTGCAAACTTGCCTTGCAGCGGTTTATTATTCAAACATTAGATCAGGAGTGTCGAACTCAAAGTCATTTCCATGGGGGGCCCAGAGTCTGCTGGTTTTTCCTTTCAATTAAGACCTAGACAACCAGGTGAGGGGAGATCCTTACTAAATAGTAACCTAATTTCATCAAGTACAAGGGAACAGCGAAAGCCCAGAGACACTCTGCCCTCTGAGGAATGAGTTTGAAAGGTGCATTAAATGAACAACAAACTGTTTGGAGAATGAGGGGATGAGAGGGAGACTGGATAAAGGCAGATAAATACTACAAGAGGGAGACCAGTTTGAGGACAGAAATACACCTTTATTGGCCACAAATAGGCTATTGTTGACAAAGAGTGAGGAAGAAATCTAAAAGACTGATAAAACAGAGAGATGGGGAAGCGTCCATCTTTAGTGATACGGGCTACTGTGTGGCTGACTCTCTGGCATCACACACACAGTTCTCCAAAAACACAAACCTTTCCATCATCGCTGTGGCTTCAGGTCTCTTCCTCCATTTCATCACTGGCCTCCGAATTAGTGAATTCAGAAGGGACACAAATCACATCATCATATAAAGCTTTATAGCCTTCACTGTGATGTTGTGGTTCACCCCCGCTCTATCCTTCACTGTGACGTTGTGGTTCAACCCCCTCTATCCTTCACTGTGACCTTGTGGTTCACCCCCTCTATCCTTCACTGTGATGTTGTGGTTCACCCCCTCTATCCTTTACTGTGATGTTGTGGTTCACTCCCCTCTATCCTTCACTGTGACCTTGTGGTTCACCCCCTCTATCCTTCACTGTGACGTTGTGGTTCCCCCCTCTACCCTTCACTGTGACGTTGTGGTTCACCCCCTCTACCCTTCACTGTGACCTTGTGGTTCACCCCCTCTACCCTTCACTGTGACCTTGTGGTTCACCCCCTCTACCTTTCACACTGTGGTTCACCCCCTCTACCCCTCTACCCCCCTACCCTTCACTGTGACGTTGTGGTTCACCCCCTCTACCCTTCACTGTGACGTTGTGGTTCACCCCCTCTACCCTTCACTGTGACGTTGTGGTTCACCCCCTCTACCTTTCACTGTGACGTTGTGGTTCACCCCCTCTACCCTTCACTGTGACGTTGTGGTTCACCCCCTCTACCCTTCACTGTGACGTTGTGGTTCACGCCCCTCTACCTTTCACTGTGACGTTGTGGTTCACTCCCCTCTACCCTTCACTGTGACCTTGTGGTTCACCCCCCTCTACCCTTCACTGTGACGTTGTGGTTCACCCCCCTCTACCCTTCACTGTAACGTTGTGGTTCACCCCTCTCTACCCTTCACTGTAACTGCATGGGCACACAGGACATGGCCAATAACTGGCATAAATTCCACTGCCATGCAGCCACTTGTGTGCTCTATTCCCAGCCTAGGGGCAGACACTGGGCAGCCTCTCTAATCTGCATTGTCTACCACACAAATCCAGTCCCCACCGGGCCCCAGTAAGTAATAACTGTATATGAATCCAGTCCCCACCGGGCCCCGGTAAGTAATAACTGTATATGAATCCAGTCCCCACCGGGCCCCAATAAGTAATAACTGTATATGAATCCAGTCCCCACCGGGCCCCAGTAAGTAATAACTGTATATGAATCCAGTCCCCACCGGGCCCCAGTAAGTAATAACTGTATATGAATCCAGTCCCCGCCGGGCCCCAGTAAGTAATAACTGTATATGAATCCAGTCCCCGCCGGGCCCCAGTAAGTAATAACTGTATATGAATCCAGTCCCCGCCGGGCCCCAGTAAGTAATAACTGTATATGAATCCAGTCCCCGCCGGGCCCCAGTAAGTAATAACTGTATATGAATCCAGTCCCCGCCGGGCCCCAGTAAGTAATAACTGTATATGCATCCAGTCCCCGCCGGGCCCCAGTAAGTAATAACTGTATATGCATCCAGTCTCCGCCGGGCCCCAGTAAGTAATAACTGTATATGCATCCAGTCTCCGCCGGGCCCCAGCAAGTAATAACTGTATATGCATCCAGTCTCCGCCGGGCCCCAGTAAGTAATAACTGTATATGCATCCAGTCTCCGCCGGGCCCCAGTAAGTAATAACTGTATATGCATCCAGTCTCCGCCGGGCCCCAGTAAGTAATAACTGTATATGCATCCAGTCTCCGCCGGGCCCCAGTAAGTAATAACTGTATATGCATCCAGTCTCCGCCGGGCCCCAGTAAGTAATAACTGTATATGCATCCAGTCTCCGCCGGGCCCCAGTAAGTAATAACTGTATATGCATCCAGTCTCCGCCGGGCCCCAGTAAGTAATAACTGTATATGCATCCAGTCTCCGCCGGGCCCCAGTAAGTAATAACTGTATATGCATCCAGTCTCCGCCGGGCCCCAGTAAGTAATAACTGTATATGCATCCAGTCTCCGCCGGGCCCCAGTAAGTAATAACTGTATATGCATCCAGTCTCCGCCGGGCCCCAGTAAGTAATAACTGTATATGCATCCAGTCTCCGCCGGGCCCCCCAGTAAGTAATAACTGTATATGCATCCAGTCTCCGCCGGGCCCCAGTAAGTAATAACTGTATATGCATCCAGTCTCCGCCGGGCCCCAGTAAGTAATAACTGTATATGCATCCAGTCTCCGCCGGGCCCCAGTAAGTAATAACTGTATATGAATCCAGTCTCCGCTGGGCCCCAGTAAGTAATAACTGTATATGCATCCAGTCTCCACTGGGCCCCAGTAAGTAATAACTGTATATGAATCCAGTCCCCACCGGGCCCCAGTAAGTAATAACTGTATATGCATTGTCCTGTTCACCCAGTTTCTTAATCCCTGTAAACAGTCTAGACAGTGGAACCTCTTTAGCATATGGACCCCCATATGCCCTCCTCCCTCACTACTAGGCTGCTAGCTGGGGCTTGTTCACCCACCAAGGCACCACTCCAGGGCTCCTTTCTAATCAAATCTAAAGAGATCGAGCCAGGGCTTTTCACGCCAGACCGCTGAAGTCCAATTGAAACGGTCTGTTCAATACAATTTGGACCCTGAGGAAGTGGGCACATCGGAGAGACTTAATGGTCATCAAAATGTAAATGCCTTCCATGTCAGCAGGAGGTGATGAAGCCTGTGTGAGAGGAAGGAGTCATACTGGTTTGAGGGGGAAGGAACTAGCCTTACCCATAAAAATACATGGGTCACGGACTGTCTGAAACTCAAACATTGTGGGTTGACTGTACGTGTGTGTCTGTTGTGGTTGCTGATGCATCCTGAGTAGCATCCAGCTAACAAACTCATGGATGGCTGATGACTGCATCTCCCTAATGGCGCCCTGGAGGCAGGCAGTGTGTGTGTGTGTGTGTGTGTTGTTGTTTTCCCAGCTCCTGGATGAGAGAAAGCGATGACAGCGAGAGCAGCAGGCGGGATAAATTGAGCCACACAGCCACTCTTAGGTGACCTTACCTCAGCACTGTCCAATGAGAAGGCCCCTGAGACTGTGCTCTGCATCATAGGGGGAGGAGGGAAAAGCTCAGCCAGCTGCTACACAACAAGAAAGAAGGAGCTTTTATCTCCATGTCCTGCTGTTCATCTAACACACACTATTGTTAGCCTCTACAGATGATTTGACCTTTTCCTACAGATTATTATCCCTTCAAGCACTGGCCTTTATCAGCCTCATCTCTCCCATCTTTGTCCCATTCCTCTCATCTGTCCTCTCCTTTATTAGCCTAGGATCTGGTCATAGGTTAGATTGGAAGACTGCAGCGTGCCACCCGGTCCGCCCAGTGAGGGGGGTCCAGGTGGTTAACCCACTGTGGGGAGCTGTTGTAATACTGATCCACTGAACACAGTGAGGCTCTGGTTTGTTTCACACCAGGTTACACTAAAGGAGGGATTCCACAGCGAGGTAGACACATAGGTTGACACACACACTTTGCTGAAGAGATCTGATAGCCTATGCATGGAGACATGAAGCACCATGTGAACTGTAGACTACATAACATGTGTAAACAACAACCTCCAGAGATCAGGTTACCTGCCTGCTAGGGCTGGGAAATGCCAGGGACCTCACGATACCATATTATCACCATACTTAGGTGCCGATAGGATATGTTACGCGATTCTCATGATTCTATATGTATCGCGATTTGATATTGTGATTTTTATTGCGATTTCGATGTTGCTCACCATATGTCTGTTGCAGAGGGACGAGGGAGAGACATGAGAACTGCTTTTGATCAGTTGGGGAAATAAAAGTGCTGAAAACATGTCTTACTATTTAAAAAGAAGATGAGAACAAACTATGAAACTATGAAGGAAACATACTGGAGTTTTAGTGCAGGTACAGCCAAGTAGCGCAAAAATAATATTGTCATATTGTCAAAACAGTACAATATTTTGTCAGAAGTAATATCCCGATATACAGGTGAATACAGGTGAATGAAGGTGAAAGCTATAATCCCTTATTGATTTCACCAGTTAAATCCACTTCAATCAGTGTAGGTGAAGGGGAGAAGACAGGTTAAAGAAGGATTTTTAAGCCTTGGGACAATTGAGACACAGATTGTGTGTGTGTGCCATTCAGAAGGTGAATGGGCAAGACAAAAGATTTAAGTGGTATGGAGGTAGGTGCCAGGTGCACCGGTTTGTGTTAAGAACTGCAACGCTGCTGGGGTTTTCCACGCTCAACAGTTTCCCGTGTGTATCAAGTATGGTTCACCACTCAAAGGACATCCAGCCAACTTGACACAACTGTGGGAAGCATTGGAGTCAACATTGGCCAGCATCCCTGTGGAACGCTTTCGACACCTTGTAGAGTCCAGGCCCTGAGGAACTGAGGCAGTTATGAAGGGAAAAGGGGTGTTTTCCTAATGTTTTGTACAGTCAGGGGTAGTGGGGAGGCCAGAGATCATGTTCCCCGTCTGCCTGGTGGGGAGGCCAGAGATCATGTTCCCCGTCTGCCTGGTGGGGAGGCCAGAGATCATGTTCCCCGTCTGCCTGGTGGGGAGGCCAGAGTCATGTTCCCCGTCTGCCTGGTGGGGAGGCCAGAGATCATGTTCCCCGTCTGCCTGGTGGGGAGGCCATGTTCCCCGTCTGCCTGGTGGGAGGCCAGAGATCATGTTCCCCGTCTGCCTGGTGAGGAGGCCAGAGATCATGTTCCCCGTCTGCCTGGTGGGGAGGCCAGAGATCATGTTCCCCGTCTGCCTGGTGGGGAGGCCAGAGATCATATTCCCCGTCTGCCTGGTGGGGAGGCCAGAGATCATGTTCCCCGTCTGCCTGGTGGGGAGGCCAGAGATCATGTTCCCTGTCTGCCTGGTGGGGAGGCCAGAGATCATGTTCCCTGTCTGCCTGGTGGGGAGGCCAGAGATCATGTTACCTGTCGGTCTGGTGAGGAGCATAAATGTGAAGGAATCTCAGCATGTGTCAGAAGCATGTTAGCATCAACCATGTCACAAACAGGACCTTTGCTTCGTGGTAACAATCATCTCTAGCGACCTCAATGCATAGACTGAGGTAGGAAACACGGTCTGACATTTATGGAGTACAAACTGCAAAGTCCTGTCCTTACAGATGATGGCATCCTGATGATTCATTGATTGATCATTCTAAAGAGTAGCCATGTTTCTGTATGACAAAGACCATGATGCTGACTAACTGAGAACATTACTGAACCAGCCACTTGGTGCCAACAGAACAATGCAAAACTGGTCAGCAAAAACAAAAAAACTATTATTTTACTGGGAAACAGAACATTGTGTCAGTTCCTTCCTCACCTCAGCAGTCAGAATGTGGGGGAGAGCAGTGTGATGTAGTGCTGTACTGCTGTCTGGGGATGGATGTGATTTAGCAGGAACAAATGCAGCTGAATACAGAGATCAGGGTATGCGGAGTCTGAAATGACACATTTTACATTTACATTTTAGTCATTTAGCAGACGCTCTCATCAGGAGAGATTGGGGTGAAGTGCCTTGCTCAAGGGCACATTGATAGATTTTTCACCTCGTCTGCTCCGGGATTTGAACCAGCAACCTTTCAGTTACTGGCCCAACACTCTTAACAGCTAGGCTACCTGCCTGCCGCCACTGACACCCTATTCACTATATTGTGCACTACATTTGACCAGTGTCCCTGATCAAATGTAGTGCACTAATATGGAGAAAATAGGGTGTCCGTGACATCAGCATCATTCAGCAGTACAACTCTGTAAAACCTGCACATACACACACACACCATGGTTGCATAACGGACTAAAAACCCTTTAAAAAGGCACCCCCCACTTATTATTACAGCCAGGACATCAGTCAGCCAGGACATCAGTCAGCCAGGACATCAGTCAGCCAGGACATCAGTCAGCCAGGACATCAGTCAGCCATCACTGCTCTTTTGTTCAGTGTGCAATCTCATCCTCTTTTCCTCTCCCTCACAGCCCCATCTCTCCCTCACAGCCCCATCTCTCCCCCACTCTTCCTCCCGTATCGCTCTCTCTGGATCATTGTTTCTTTCTGTCTCTCTTCCCTCTCCCTCATTTCCTTTCTGTTTCTCTCCACCTCCCTCCATCACTCTCTCTCTCCCTAGATATCAGTCATTCTGTCAGGAGTGACAGTTGTCCTGGCTGGGTTTGAAAGATAAAGGAAGTGTGACGTAGCAGTTTTCAGAGTGGATTTGCCATCTGTCAGACAAGTGTTCGGTGAGATGTCATTCAAGGATCCTGAAAACGACAGCCAGGCTCTAATCCCAAACAACCTGATCTACAATCCAACCACATGTTTACAAACATGATGCTGGTTTCTCCATCAGAAGAGCATTTGGTCATCTGACATGTTTAGGGAACTAGAATCTCTGTCAGAATGTTCCAGGCTACTGTGACAGAGCTAGCCTTCTCTAAGATAATTCAAATATATAATATAATCAGAACACATGCTACAGTGCACAGATGGCCGACAACATTTGGTAAACAAAACAAGCATACATGGTAACAACTGGACTTAATAAAACATCCAGGAGAAAAACAACCACTGTCCCATCTCAGAACATATGATACAGCCCTAAATCATATCAAAGTGTATAGGTGAAATGGGCCGAACACAACAGGTGTAGACTTTACAGTGAAAGGCTTACGTACGAGCCCTTCCCAACCAGTTAGTTTCATGGTATTTCTGGAGTATTGGCGGAGCCCCAGACCAACAGTGGTCCTGACTGATCTTGTTCAAACCAGTCCTCAGCTCCTACTACTGACCATCAAGCCAGGTGAGAAGAACAGCCGCTCAACCCACACACTCCAATCAGTACCATTAACCTGGCCAATGCTGATCCAGTGCCAACAGCACTCGAGGACCAAAGAAATATCCCCCTGCCCAGACTCCGCTTCTCAGTTCCTCCATTCAGGAGGCCCACTCCAGCCAGTTCCGTTGTACCTCTGACAGGACAGGTCCAGGTACTAGAGAGCAAGTCCCGGCAGGTAGCCACCCTCCCCTCACTGTGTCCAGAGGGTACATGTAGGACACACACACACAGTCAGTGATGGAGGTGGGATAACCCTAGCCTCAGTCAGTCACACACCCACACACTGCTCACACCCACCACAAACACCTTTTGTTGTTAACAGCTATGTTACCTCAATGTGTGACACTTTCTGCTTGCTCTTCTTTGCTGCTGGCTCCAACATCAGTGGAAAGTGGGTCAACAACACCTGGCTGTCTGGCAAGTCCTCCCTAACTCCCCACCTCCCTACCCTACCTACCGCACAGCACCCATTTATATGCAAATTAACAGAGTCTATACAGTGAATGAGAGAAGCCAGTTGCCATTCTCACGACAACAACAATACCAGGCCTTCACTACAATACTGCTGGACATTTCATCAGTCAATCAATAGAGTAAAAAAGCAGTAGCCATGAGTCACGATATGATGACGCCATTATAACAGGACAATGTATTATCAAAGGGTCATAAGATAATGCATGTCACTCCTTCTAGTACATAGTGGTAGCCCAACATCTGCCCAGCTGTGTGAGAAGTTTGAAAAGCAGATCGTCGGAGCTTCCCCTCATGTAGTTCTGCATGCAAGTAATTCAAATGATAAGCTACTGATTGTTATGTGAGTGTCATACAGCTGGGCTAAGTGCTTGTTGAAACAGCTCAATAGAGAAATCAATTGTTGATTGACAATCAGGGAACCAAGGCCTATACATTCATTCATTCATTCATACAACATAGCAGCTCTGCCATGATGTAACCATATTAAAATGATACAACACTCCGACACCACAGCAGTAAACAGATTTGAGAGGATTAGAGAGTGCAGAGCAAAACATGTTATGGTGATGTACCGATGTCACCTGTAGCGACGGCTACATGCACCCCTACTGCCTTACCTTCAATGGCGATGACATGTTCTCGAATCTGATTCTGCAGGATGGGCTCTTCCACGCGCTCCAGCAGTTCATATATGGAGTAGATGTTTGGATGGACGGATTCGAACCTCTGGATCTCAGACCGAATGGCAGCCGAGTTTGCAAGGTGCTGCTGATAGTTCATTTTGCGCGTCGTTTTTGTTCTTGCCCTTTCACGACTGGTAACGAGTTGACTGGTCTGGTCAAATGGTGTGGTCCTCAGCACAATATTGTGGGTGAGGCACGCCAAATAATTTGTCGATAGCTAGCTACTTGATTCAAACTGCAAATATGTCTTGAAATGAAACAGCAGTTACTTGTCAGTGAGTCCATGTAGCTAGCTGGCTATCCGTGAGACCAAACAACCGACCCGGGATCTCCTGATTCGAAATCCTGGAGGAGTGACAGTAGTAGTCGGCTGAGCAACGCTTCCCCATATCCTTGCTCCGTCCCTCACGGAGTGTAGAAGTAAAAACCCTATTCACGAATATTAGCGTGTGTATGAATAGTAGCAATCCAGCAAACAGGTAAGTACTGTACTGCAGTCATGTCATAACTCTCAAACGCTGGAAAGGTTTGAAAACGCTTGCTAAATAGGCCCTTTGGCATTTGCTAACTCTGTAGCTAGCAGAGGCTAACGTCCAAGCCGGGGACAAAACTCTGAATTTCTCAAACCCCTATCATTCTCTCCTTAGACCGACCAATCTGTTTGGAGCTTTTCTTCACAAACATGCAAATAAACTAATGTAGTTATGTACCCAGGCAAACCTGCCAAAAGCAATCTACATAACTAGCTAAATAGTTACTAATCGTGGCTGGATGTGTGTTCTGCGCAGCCAAGTCCTTGTTCGTTGTTTTGTTTAGCGTGCAAAAGCAGGCGCAAAACTCCCCCCACAGTCCGGATTTGGTCCAAACACTTTGCGCATGCAGTTGCCGAAAATTCCAAGACACAATACAAATGTGGCTACTTATTGCGATGAGAGCAATATAAATTTTACAGATTGCTCTAGTTGATCGGCAAACATAGGTGCTTTCCCCTTCCTCTTGGGTAGAAATCCATCCCGTCTGTATCATTGGACGTCATTCCCTGAACGTTTCCTACTGGAAAACGTCTGCTGCAACCCATAGACTTAGATAGACATCGCATCATTGTATCTGTCCTATTATGGCATCTGTGAGAGCACAGGCAGAGCCATTGCGTCCATCTCCATTTCGAAGTAGTTCATTTTCTTATTCTACTACTTCTATGAGTTGGCAAACAAACTGAACGGGTGCATACTGACACCTGGAGTGTGTTGTTTTAACAGGTATAAAGTCAGCGATTTATTGCCACCTGCATATATGGAATGTTTTCACGTGGGTATAATTCATCGGCTGATCCCTCCTGGTGACCTGGATTAACACATAGGAAGTCCCACCCAGTTGACTTCTTTAAAATGGTGAAAGTCCTCAATGGCAATGCCCATGCTAAAATAGGCATTTGGGCCCGATAGTTCATTTGGGCACTAGAGTTTTCAATCTATCTCTATGGCGGCAACCATATAACGCATTGGCTGGTTCAGAGGCGTCGCGTTCTTGAATGTACTTATTGCGCAGAGGCTACGCATCTGTTTCTCGGCATTTGAAGAATGTTCACTCACATGTACAGTATATGCCAATATATAACATTAATTTAGCCATATATATGGAGCTCTAAGGTATTCATATTTCAGAAGAGATACATTTGGCTTGCAAATTAATGCAATATAGCGTAGCATCTGCCTAAACAAGCAAAGATCATACATGATTACACTAAAAACTAAAAAATGTATTGCTATATTTTATTAATTGATTTGAAATGTTAAATATTTACATATTTCCTTTGATTAATTGACTTATTTATACACAACCTCGTTATCAGAAAGATAACACTCCTTAGTTCCACCATAGAAATATTGATCCCATCTATGAAAACCTAGAAACAGTACAGAGACCTTGAGTCGATTGATATCTTAGTTCAATGCCACTCACTCATCCCTGAGGCTGCCTCCTTATTTATATTTACATAGGATATATCCAACATTTCAGATTCCTGACATGAAAAGTTCAGCGGTCCTCTTCAATCTGTCCAGCCGGCCACTGCTTCCCCATCCACCATTAAGTAATGGACGATGCCAGCTCTCTTCTTCCCACTGCTCAAAGCCTTGATGCAGCATTCATGGTCTGCCACCGTGAAGTGTGTCTCTGTTCCGTCATCCACAAACTCTCCCTATAGCCGACCACAAGAGACGGTACATGAATATCCATAAAGGACTGGGATGACTAAAGTATGGACCAAAACATTAGTGAATCATGTTAAACCAGAACCTTGGCCTATGTATGTATGCAACATACATGGACACAATAACTTCACATTCAATTCCATATGAGGTTGAAAAAGTACCTCGGTCTCCATTTTCTGCCCATTGAACCATACATCCATTGTGTCCTTTTCTGTTGAAACCATACAGTAGTAATTTAGTATATTATTAGTATTGCTTGCATCATATTTTTCACCATAGACATACAGGACAGAAGCACCATGCAGTACATTGGAATGATTGCTAGTGATTTACCAGTGTGCATTACACATCCACAAGAGCATCATAACATCACACAGTGCAGAGTTCCCTGCTTTGTTTATTCATGTCACATGGAGCTTTCTGCTATAGGCTACAAAGGACAGTGTCCCTTCCAATCAGGTTGCTCGCATGGCTTAAAATAGCCAACCCAAAAGTGTTCCCCTAAATAGATTATACTCCTCAGAACAGCGCTGACATGCATGTTGCCTTACACACAGCCAACTATGTTTTTATAGACTTTTTAGAATAGACAGTGTAGCTGGAATTGACACTGAAATATTGCTCAATGCTCATAGGAAAGAACATGCTTTTTGTTTTTTGATCCTTACCAAGGACAATCCTGCAGTCAACACCATCCACTTGCAGCACCCACGTCTTAGTGACTTTGGATCTGTTATCTATGAACTTCTGGAGACTCTTGCCATCAATCTCCAAGGTGTACTCGTAGGTAAAGCCACTGATAGCCTCAATGTTTACTGTTGCTTTTGTTTCCATGCCTCCCACTGTGAAGGTCTCCTTTCCAACCAGTTTGAACATCCAATCTCTTCTGAGCACCTCCTGAGGAAGAAAGCAAATCAGACAGCCATAGGCCTTCTGTACATAGCTCTGACTACTCAATAACACATTAGAGATTTTAAGAAGGAATACGTTTCAGGGCCTACGTACCTGTCCATTGATCCAAACAACCCTCTTCCCTGTCGCCGTGCCGTGTTCAAACTCAATCCTGTAAACCCCATCGCTTAACGCCACCTCCCAGATACCAACAACATCTCCGGCCATCATCTTGACTGACCTTGCAGGGGTATAAAGCCTGTAGGCCTAACTGGAAATGATTATATATGTCCCATCGACGCTATCCTCGTTTCAAACCAAGGTTGTAGTTCAAATCTCATCCTATAGGCAGTTATTAAGCAATGTTAGCCCGTGTGTCCATCAAACTGTCCTGGATCTGCTCTGCTTTGCTCTGCCTGCTCAGCAACAAGTGCAAACTGCAATACTGTAAGAGGCTTATTGCTGCAAGACCTCTTTCAATCCAATTACTGCCAGAGGTAATTTGTATGTGAGACTTCTACAGTGAATGACTATACCTTCTTGAGACAGGCCTAGGTGATGCCTATACAGTGCCTTGCGAAAGTATTCGGCCCCCTTGAACTTTGCGACCTTTTGCCACATTTCAGGCTTCAAACATAAAGATATAAAACTGTATTTTTTTGTGAAGAATCAACAACAAGTGGGACACAATCATGAAGTGGAACGACATTTATTGGATATTTCAAACTTTTTTAACAAATCAAAAACTGAAAAATTGGGCGTGCAAAATTATTCAGCCCCTTTACTTTCAGTGCAGCAAACTCTCTCCAGAAGTTCAGTGAGGGTCTCTGAATGATCCAATGTTGACCTAAATGACTAATGATGATAAATACAATCCACCTGTGTGTAATCAAGTCTCTGTATAAATGCACCTGCACTGTGATAGTCTCAGAGGTCCGTTAAAAGCGCAGAGAGCATCATGAAGAACAAGGAACACACCAGGCAGGTCCGAGATACTGTTGTGAAGAAGTTTAAAGCCGGATTTGGATACAAAAAGATTTCCCAAGCTTTAAACATCCCAAGGAGCACTGTGCAAGCGATAATATTGAAATGGAAGGAGTATCAGACCACTGCAAATCTACCAAGACCTGGCCGTCCCTCTAAACTTTCAGCTCATACAAGGAGAAGACTGATCAGAGATGCAGCCAAGAGGCCCATGATTACTCTGGATGAACTGCAGAGATCTACAGCTGAGGTGGGAGACTCTGTCCATAGGACAACAATCAGTCGTATATTGCACAAATATGGCCTTTATGGAAGAGTGGCAAGAAGAAAGCCATTTCTTAAAGATATCCATAAAAAGTGTTGTTTAAAGTTTGCCACAAGCCACCTGGGAGACACACCAAACATGTGGAAGAAGGTGCTCTGGTCAGATGAAACCAAAATTGAAATTTTGGCAACAATGCAAAACGTTATGTTTGGCGTAAAAGCAACACAGCTCATCACCCTGAACACACCATCCCCACTGTCAAACATGGTGGTGGCAGCATCATGTTTTGGGCCTGCTTTTCTTCAGCAGGGACAGGGAAGATGGTTAAGATGGATGGAGCCAAATACAGGACCATTCTGGAAGAAAACCTGATGGAGTCTGCAAAAGACCTGAGACTGGGACGGAGATTTGTCTTCCAACAAGACAATGATCCAAAACATAAAGCAAAATCTACAATGGAATGGTTCAAAAATAAACATATCCAGGTGTTAGAATGGCCAAGTCAAAGTCCAGACCTGAATCCAATCGAGAATCTGTGGAAAGAACTGAAAACTGCTGTTCACAAATGCTCTCCATCCAACCTCACTGAGCTCGAGCTGTTTTGCAAGGAGGAATGGGGAAAAAATTCAGTCTCTCGATGTGCAAAACTGATAGAGACATACCCCAAGCGACTTACAGCTGTAATCGCAGCAAAAGGTGGCGCTACAAAGTATTAACTTAATTTTGCACGCCCAATTTTTCAGTTTTTGATTTGTTAAAAAAGTTTGAAATATCCAATAAATGTCGTTCCACTTCATGATTGTGTCCCACTTGTTGTTGATTCTTCACAAAAAAATACAGTTTTATATCTTTATGTTGGAAGCCTGAAATGTGGCAAAAGGTCGCAAAGTTCAAGGGGGCCGAATACTTTCGCAAGGCACTGTACCTTCTTTAGACAGTCCTAAGTTAAATAAATCACACACACAATTAGCAAACTAATCAACAAATGAATCACACATTTGTGATCAAACATACAGTATGAAGAAAGCGTCTTTATTAAGGATCTTTCTAGCGTCTTTTTCAAGCATCTTCGGGTCTTTGAAAAGCGATATAATAATCCCATGGTTTATTATTAACATTAGTAATATAAAGAGCCTAGAGGTAAGCAGTTTAGAAGCTTAAATGTAGTTTATAAATCTGAAATAAATAGCTATAACACATTGGTTGAATTTGGAGCGTGACAAATAGTGAGTTAATATATGATTGCACTGTTATTGACTGTTACGGTTATTACTGACAGTGTGGTCATTCGTTGGTGTATTGACCAAGGTATTCAGACGATCACAGAAGAGTGAGCATGACTCGGCCTTCGTCTCTCCTGAGCCCGTTGGGGGAGTTGCAGCGATGAGACAAGATCGCAATTGGATATCACGAAATTGTGAATAAAAAGGGGGTAAAATTACAACAACAAAAACAAATAAAACTAAGAGCTTTGTGGCAAAGCCTGCCAGTAGATGGCATACATCTACCCTGTCTAGTTTCCCTCAATAAAACTAAGAGCTTTGTGGCAAAGCCTGCCAGTAGATGGCATACATCTACCCTGTCTAGTTTCCCTCAATAAAACTAAGAGCTTTGTGGCAAAGCCTGCCAGTAGATGGCATACATCTACCCTGTCTAGTTTCCCTCAATAAAACTAAGAGCTTTGTGGCAAAGCCTGCCAGTAGATGGCATACATCTACCCTGTCTAGTTTCCCTCAATAAAACTTCCTAACTCCCCAAAACTTTAGTTTACTGGCTATTAAAACAACAATAATCAAGTGTTCTTGTAAAAATCTATATGAATACAATTCCATTCCCATCATGTATTTTTATTGACATTATGCTAATAAAATATAAAATAGTTGGGCCTACCATATCTGATTATTTTAACCTTAAACTACATCCATGGCAACTTATGGATATAGACTGCATTGGTAATACATAAATAAATGCAGCCGCATTATTTCATGAGCGGATATGGTTGTAATAACTATAGTGCTCTGTTCTGTGTACATGTGTACGGTGGGCGGTGTCGAACCTTGCCGTGAGAGCCGCTACTTATGCTGCGTTCAAGTGCTAGCCGGTACTAGGAAACTCGGAAATGTTCGACTTTCTGACTGGTTGAACGCGGCACATCTGTAGCTATAAACAATTAGCAAGTCGGACCTTTCCGAGTTTTCTCGTTCCGACGTGCGCGTGAACGCAGCAAAAATCGTTTCTTTCTTGGTCTTGGGTTGGTGCTCAGAGCGGAGAGAGCGCTTATGGAATTTGTGGTTACATAGTATTTCGTCGGGTAACTCGATGCGCTGGAAGGGGGAAGGCAGAAGATCCCTCCTTGCCGACAACGCATTGAGACTTCCAGAAATCTCTCCTTCTGAAGACGTTAGAAAGAGGAAAATGGCCTCTAAAGTTACAATCGATGGAGTAAGTTTTGTATAGACAGAATATATGGAACCGTTACGTGTAGCCGCCTAGTAAGCAGAGGTTGCACTGTCTACATTAACATAGAAAATGAAATGTATGTCATTTCAGCTGCAGAAACGGAGAAAGGAGGCATTGGACGACTGCCACAATATTTCTTATCATCGGGGAGTTATTTTTTTGTCACCAGAATGGAATGGTAAATGGTGCATTTTCATGTAAACTTTCAGCAGGATTATAGCACACAAGTTGACAAGTGTTTGTTTACTTTATTGAAACAGCCCAGATTGGGCATTTGTCTTTCTGAACAGTTACGTCATAACCTACTGCAGAACTATTTTTTTCTTCTCAAACAAAGCGTTTTTATGGATAATCACTGATCAGTTATTTCATCTGAAAACTGGACACAACGTCAGAAAGACAGAGGACTACAGGCAATGCCTCTTTCACTGATCTTCTTATACCCATTGTAGGTTTTTCTTTGACACTGCAAAAATGAAACAGACACTGCATCTCTGTGTGTTATGGCTGTTGCTGGTATGGAGCACAGGGGCCTCTGACAGGAGACCCCTCAAAAGGACAATCTTACGACGAACATCCCTCCAGGGGGGGATTTTTAACAGAACACAAAATGTGCTGAACTCTGACAGTATTGCTCCTTCCGCTGGTGGTATAAATGTATCCCCTATGACGAGCCATCGTGACAGAATGCAGAGAGATGAGAAAGTTGAGCCTCCAAGAAGAGGAAAAGAACCACCAAGAAGAAGGATGATGCCAAGCAGAAGAATACCCCAACAACCAAAGAAACCCATAAACCAGGTTGGCAGTGGCACTGGCACATCTCAAGACAACAGTAAACCAGTGACAGGGGAGGCGGTTCAGCCTCAGTCCACACCAGCCCGCACCGGCCCCGGCAGCGCAGGCTCCCTCAACGTCCTGGCCAGCTTCGCAGGGAAGAACCGGGTCCTGGTCATCTCCGCCCCACATGACTCAGACGGTTACTATCGCCTGATGATGACCCTCCTCAAGTCGGACGTCTACTGCCAGATGGCGGAGCGGCACATGCAGATGATAGTGATGTTCCACCAGGAGGGAGAGCGAGGCGGGAAGGTGCGGCGGGTCAACGCCAAGGGACAGGTGACGGAGGAGCCCCTGGATACGGTCCTCATCCCCAGGCTGATGAACTTCCTGAAGCTGGAGGAGGGGAAGTTTGGCATGGTTCTCCTTAGGAAGACCCTCCAGGTGGAGGAGAGGTACCCGTACCCGGTCAGGCTGGAGGCTATGTACGAGGTGATGGACCAGACCCACATGCGCAAGCTGGAGAAGGCCAGGCAGAGGGGCTTCGTGCAGAGGTGCAAGGCGGCCGGTGTTGAGGGCCAGGTGGTTGAGTTTCAGGGCCAGGGGGTATTGACCACGGGGTCAGAGGTCACAGTGAACTCTACAGTGGAGAGGGTGCCAGTGAGGAAAGGGGTGCAGAGACCAGCTCAAGGACCAAAGGCTGTGACAGTTACCACAACCCGACCAACCACAAAACCAACTATGACCACAAAGGCAACCACAATTACAACAAAGACAACCACCACAACAAAACCAACAAGAACAACAAAAAAAACAACTACAACCACAACAAAACCACCACCAACAACAAAAGCAACCACAACCATAACTACAGCAAAGCCAACCACAACCCCCACCAGAAAAACAACCACGACCACAACAAAACCAACAACTACTACAACGACCACAAAAGTAACCACCACAACAAAACCAACAACCACAACAAAAACAACCACGACCACCACTACTATAAAACCAACCACCACAACAAAACCAAAAACTACAACAACACGACGAACCACAACCACAACCACCACAAAACCCACAGTTCCGAAGCCCTTGGACCCCCAGACAACACCGCACTGGGACCTAGAGGTCCCCACCACAGACGAATCCTCCTACATCCTCTCAGAGACCCACAAAAATGGCATAGATGACGTTACAGAATCCCACAGAGACCAATATGAAGAAGACACAACCGACGATACCAAACATGGCCGACAAGTTGTTACCTCTCCAACTCAGCTCACTAACAACAAACCAACTGAAGGAGGGGAAGAGCTGGGCAGTGAACTTAAGGTTGACTCTGATGCACAGGTGGAAACAGCTTCCCCCAAGAAGAGCAAGGTCAAGCGGCCTGTCAATGCAGAGAGGAAGAAAAAGGCTGATAAATCAGGCAAAAAGAGTAAAGCAGACAAGAAAAGGTTGAAGGCTACTAAAGACAGTGATGGGGGCTTCTATCGTGGCAGGAGACCAGGGAAGAAGGCCGCTATTAACCAGGAGAAAGAAGCAGACAACAAGAGGCCCCCCACAAAACAGCCAAACCTCTTAGTATCCTTTTTTGGTCATTTTGAGAAGAGACGACGTCTACTTGTGGGTATTCTGTTGTATTACATAAATGTATTGATTAAATCTGATATGAAGCAGAAATATTGGTACACTAGAACAGAATATAACTAAATAGAATGGAATAGAAGCAAACAGAATAGAATAGAACTGAATAGAACTGAATAGAATAGAATAGAATAGAACTGAATAGAACAGAATAGAATAGAACTGAATAGAATAGAACTGAATAGAATAGAACCGAACAGAATAGACACATGATACAACAGTCACTTTTCTTTCCCTCCCAGGTGATCAGTACTCCAGACGAGGAGAATCCTATGTACACGCAGCAGAGAGATGAGTATCTGGAGCATGTGTGTGAATTGGGTGTCAGAAAAATCTCTCTTATCACCATCTTTGGCTCTCTGACCAATGGCACCATGAAGATGGACCATTACCAGCCTGGTAAGTTAAGTTTTTAACTTTTTGTTGCTAATTTTCAATTCTATTTTACTCTGATGACAAGTGTAATACAAGTTTATGGTTACAGAGAAGGATCAGCCTCTGAAAGGCATGAAAGACGAGGACTTCACAAACCAGCCCCTCATCAGAGCCTTGAGGACTGAGTTGGGACTGATATTTGACGACTACTATATGGTGCTGACCGACTTTGATATGAAAGTGAAGGTTGGTAGGCCTTGTTTCCCTATAAAGCTTACTGCGGTATAATTACAATGTGTTATTGTATACTGCTATTTAGTATTGTGCATCCTGGATGACCTTCTTATTTTGATGAAAGAGCGTTTAACCTTTCGGTCCTATGTCTGAGTGAAAGTCCATCATATCGGTTGAGCGCTTCAATAGCTCCATTTTACTGCAGTGAATTGATACAGTATCATCCGTAACACTTTTTCTGCCTAAAGATGGGTGATGTGGTTTTCTGTCCCCATTCACAGCAAGAATATGAGGTGCCCATCGCCATGACGGCTGTGTTTGACTACATAGACACATTCTCTTCTCGCATCAAGGAGATGGAACAGCAGAAGAGACAAGGAGTGACGTGTAAGACAGAAGACAAATCCAAATCCCTGGAGAACTTCCTCTCACGGTACTAGTAGGCTTTTGTTATTATCTAGGACGATGCAATTGCAATATAAGACTGTGTGACTGCAGTTTCAAGTCAACACAACTGACAAATACACTCGCCTAAAACTGACACTGACATCCTGTGTGCTCCTGGTCGAACATGTATATGCAAATAAATAAATACATGCGTTTGTAACCTTTTTGTTCTTCTCAAAGGCTTGTGGAATTTTGTTTGTATATATTTGATGTCATTGTTTGTTCTGTGTTTATATTTCTCTAGGTTCCGCTGGAGACGCAGGCTGTTTGTGATCTCCTCCTCTGACGACGAGGAATGGGCCTATCAGCAGCAGCTCTACGCCCTGACTAGCCAGGCCTGCAATCTGGGTGAGTAGTGATGTCACACTGTTGTCTCAGGCCTGTACGTTTTGATGATTTCACTGGGGCCCTTAAGTGTTTGTCTTGGCTGCTTCACTCCCTTCTGCGGAGATGTTCAGAATGTGTGGCCACACTTTGGTCAACTAGGGTGACAGGTAGCGTAGCGGTTAAAGTGTTGGGCCAGTAACTGAAAGGTTGCTGGTTTGAATACCTGAGCCGACAAGGTAAAAATCTGCCAATGTGCTCTTGAGCAAGGCTCTTAACCCTAATTTACACCAGGGGTGCTGTACTACTATGGCTGACCCTGTAAAACAACACATTTCACTGCTCCTATCTGGTGTATGTGACAATAAAACATTATCAAAAAATGTTTTGCCTGTTACGTTCAAGAGCAGACATATTTCCTGAATAACTCACCAGCTCACTCAGATCCTCAAGCTTACAGAGATAGTGCAGGGAGGGTTATCTCTCAAATACCACTCCTGAAACACACTGTCCTCATCCCTTGTTGTTACTGTCTGTCACTGTTGGTCCAACGAGCCATGCTGTACAAGCATCAGGATATATCTTTTTAGAGTTCAAATGAACTAGTAACATAACTATTAACAGAAGATAATCTCATGGAATGTCAACGTATTTGTAGCTTGCAGAGTCTGTCACAGTTAGTTTTAACTGTTGCGAAATATGTAACATACTGCATTAGCTATGCAAACAAACAAAAGGGATTTTTTTGGCGTTTAGCTGTAACATGCCTGAATTGTTTAGGTTAGAAAATAGACACCACTCTAAAGCTGGGTTACGATAGAGGTCTCTTGAGACTCGCCAGAATGTTTGGTATTTGGTTTTGAGCCTGTTGTAGACAATGTGGTCAACTACTCATGTTGGTCTAGTACTGATGAAAAACAGGGTTCTTAGTTTGGGAGGACAGGCTATTGTTTAGCTGCCAACACAGTCTTTCTGTGGATGACATTAATAGTACTGGGATGAAAGATCTGCAAATTAGAAACATTTGTAATTTGGGGAAAGAAATCTAGCGAGCACAGTGAAACGAATTAAACAAGACCATTGAGCTTCAGTTGTATGCATGTCTTTAGTACTTCTACTGGGAAATGTTTCATGGACTCAGTTTGGTCACATTGCAGAAATTGGGCTCTGTCTCTCAGACAGAGAGAGAGGTCATTCTGTGTAGTATAATACTGTACCCTCCATTCTGTGTAGTATAATACTGTACCCTCCATTCTGTGTAGTATAATACTGTACCCTCCATTCTTTGTAGTATAATACTGTACCCTCCATTCTGTGTAGTATTATACTGTACCCTCCATTCTGTGTAGTATTATACTGTACCCTCCATTCTGTGTAGTATAATACTGTACCCTCCATTCTGTGTAGTATTATACTGCACCCTCCATTCTGTATAGTATTATACTGCAAGCTCCATTCTGTATAGTATTATACTGTACCCTCCAGTCTGTGTAGTATTATACTGTTCTCTCCATTCTGTGTAGTATAATACTGTACCCTCCATTCTGTGTAGTATTATACTGTACCCTCCATTATGTATAGTATTATACTGTACCCTCCATTCTGTATAGTATTATACTGTACCCTCCATTCTACTACCCTGTATAGTATTATACTGTACCCTCCATTCTGTATAGTATTATACTGTACCCTCCATTCTGTATAGTATTATACTGTACCCACCATTCTACTACCCTGTATAGTATTATACTGTACCCTCCATTCTGTATAGTATTATACTGTACCCTCCATTCTGTGTAGTATTATACTGTACCCTCCATTCTGTGTAGTATTATACTGTACCCTCCATTCTGTGTAGTATTATACTGTACCCTCCATTCTGTGTAGTATTATACTGTACCCTCCATTCTGTGTAGTATTATACTGTACCCTCCATTCTGTATAGTAGTATACTGTACCCTCCATTCTGTATAGTATTATACTGTACCCTCCATTCTGTATAGTATTATACTGTACCCTCCATTCTGTATAGTATTATACTGTACCCTCCATTCTGTATAGTATTATACTGTACCCTCCATTCTGTACAGTATTATACTGTACCCTCCATTCTACTTCCCTGAATAGTATTATTTGGGCTCCTTAGTGGCGCAGCGGGTTTAAAGCTCTGCATCTCTAGGCGTCACTACAGACACTGCTTCAATTCCAGGCTGTATCACAACCGGCCGTGATTGGGAGTCCCATAGGGCGGCACATAATTGGCCCAGTGTCATCCGGGTTTGGCCGGGGGTAGGCTGTCATTGTAAATAAGAATTTGTTCTGAGCTGACTTGCCTAGTTAAATTAAAACCACTGCTTACACCTATATCCATACCTTCACATGTACTAGATATCTTTGGGAAGGCGCTAGGGCTTTGTTTGAAAGTGTTTACGTGTTTTCACCTGGCTCTACTCAGGCCTGCGCCACTTGTCTGTGCTGAAGCTGATTGGAAAGGACATGGAGGATATGGGCGGGACCCTTGAGCTATACCCAATCAACGGTAAGAAACAGTTACTGTTCCCATATTGGTGGGAAAATCCTGAGCTTATATAACTGAAGATTTGATTTAGGTTTAAGTCTTCTTCTTCTTCCATTCTTCTTCTAAACATTGTTGTTCTTAATGTATGAAATCAATTAAAGTTAACCCCTCAACCCTGCCTGTGTCACAGGGACTGCCACTGTGGAACGTGAGGACGTTTCTCCCTCTCTGGTGCAGGACATCAGGAACTACTTCCAGATCAGCCCAGAGTACTTCTCTATGCTGCTGGTGGGGAAAGACGGCAACGTCAAGTCCTGGTACCCGTCTCCCATGTGGTCCATGTCCATCATATATGACCTGGTTGACTCCATGCAGCTCCGCAGACAGGAGATGGCTATCCAGCAGTCCCTTGGCATGCGCTGTCCTGAGGATGAGTATGGGGGCTACGGTCATGACAGAGACCCCGATGGTTACCACCGTGGATATGGTTACTAAAGGATTGAGAATAGGATGTTCCCCTTAGGATGTGTTCGATTTTCTATTAAGGCCTGGTTGTGGCCTTGTCCCATGAACTATATGAAGCCATTGTATGAATGGCATTTCATGAAAGCTTTTTTAATGGCATTTTGATAACTGTGACGTTGTTTTATAAGAATTGACTTTTCTATAATAGATTATGAAAATGCAGCATACTTTTTCTTCCATATATTTTTGAATATGATTTGTTTCACAGGGAGAATGGAGATTTCAGATTAAAAACTTTTGGCAATTGCCTTTTATGTTGTGCATATATTTGTTATCTTGTATGGAGATATACAGGTAACTGCCCAAATAAAGGAAACACTTGAGTAAATGAGGGATACAAAGTGTATTGAAAGCAGGTGCTTCCACACAGGTGTGGTTCCTGAGTTAATTAAGCAATTAACATCCCATCATGCTTAGAGTCATCAATCAGATGTCACAAACTGCTTATACAGAAACCCAGCCTAAAACCCCAAAAAGCAGGCAATGCAGATGTGGAAGCCCAGTGGCTAGGAAAAACTCCCCAGAAAGGCAGGAACCTAGGAAGAAACCTAGTGCGAAGCCAGGCTCTGAGGGGTGGCCAGTCCCCTTCTGGCTGGAGATTATAAGAGTACAATTAAGGCCAGATTGTTCTTCAACCCCACCCACTTTGCCAGAGCAGAGCCCCCACACCACCAGAGAGATATCAACAGACCGCCAAATATAGCCCACGAAGATCTCCCCCACCACACGAACCCAAGGGGGCGCAAAACCAGACAGGAAGATGACATCAGTCACTCTACCCACTCAAGTCCAGTATACCAAAAAATGCCTGGCACGATGTGATGCACCCCTCTTAGGGACTAGCAAAGCCAGAGACTCAGCCCCAGTAATAGGGTCAGAGGCAGAGAATCCAGTGGAGAGAGGGGAGCCAGCCAGGCAGAGACAGCAAGGGGCTTTCCTCACTCCAGTGCCTTTCCGTTCACCTTCACACTCCTGGGCCAGACTACACTCAATCACAGGACCTACTGAAGAGATGAGTCTTCTGTAAAGACTTAAAGGTTGAGACCGAGTCTGCATCTTTCACATGGATCGGCAGACCATCCCATAAAAATGGAGCTCTATAGGAGCTCTATAGGAGCTAATTCTAGGGACAATTAGGAGGCCTGCGTCTTGTGACTGTACATGTAGGTTTGTACCGCAGGATCAAATCGGAGAGATAGGTAATGCTTTGAAGGTTAGCAGGAAAACCTTGAAATCAGCCCGAGCCTTAACAGAGACCAGCACTGGAGTAATATGATCAAGTGTTTTGGTTCTAGTCAAGATTCTAGAAGACGTATTTAGCGCTAGCAGACGTATTTATTTTGTTTTTTATCCAGGTAGCCGGAGAGTAGAGCATTTCAGTAGTCTAATCTTGAAGTAACAAAGCATGGATTAGCTGTTCTTTATGATTTTATGACAAAATGTTTTGCAATGATAGAAAGATGGAAAAAAAGCCATTTTTAAAATAATGTTGATAAGGGTCCAGAGTAATGCGGAGGTCTTTCACGTTTTATTTTAGATGACTGTACAACCACTGAGATTAATTGTCAGATCAAACAGCAGATATCTTTGTTTCTTTGGACCTAGGTCCAGCATCACTGTTTTGTCTGAGTTTAAAAGTAAAACAATTCATCAAAAATAATAAAATAAATAATAATAAAATAATTAATAATCTCCTTATGTCTTCCTTATGTCTGAAACACAGGCTTCCAGGGTATGCAATTTTGGGGCTTCACCATGTTTCATTGAAATGTACAGCTGTGTGTCGTCTGCATAGCAGTGACAGTTGACATTGTGTTTCCAAATGACATCACCAAGAGGTAGAACAGTGAAAACAATAGTGGTCCTAAGTTTGAACCTTGAGGAATACCGAAGCTTAACATTGATTTGTCAGAGGACAAACCGTCCACAGAGACTAACTGATATCTTTCCGACAGATAAGATCTAAACCAGGCCAGAACTTGTCCGCGTAGACCAATTTGGGTTTCCAATCTCTCCAAAAGAATGTGGTGATTGATGGTATCAAACGCAGCACTAAAGTCTAGGGACACGAGGACAGACACAGAGCCTTGGTCTGACGCCATTCAAATGTAATTTACCACCTTTACAAGTGTGGTCTCAGTACTTTGATAGGGTCTAAAACCAGATTGGAGCGTTTCGTATACATTATTTGTCATCAGGAAGAAAGTGAGTTGATGAGAAACAGCTTTTTTCCAAAATAATTGAGAGGAATGGGAGATTCAATATAGGCCAATAATTCTTTACATTTTCCAGGTCAAGGTTTGGCTTTTTCAGGAGAGGCTTTATTACTTCCACTTTTAGTGAGTTTGGTCCACATCAGGAGGATAGGGAGCCATTTATTATGTTCAACATAGGAGGGTGAAGCACAGGAAGTAGCGCTTTCTGTAGTTTAGTTGGAATAGGGTCCAGTAGACAGCTGGAAGGTTTAGAGGACATGACTATTTTCTTGAACGTGCCGAGATATACAGGATAACAACACTTGAGTGTCTCCATTGATCCGAGGTTCTGGCAGTTCTGTGCAGACTCATTATAACTGAGTTTTGGAGAAATACGTATATTCAAACAGGTGTCTGTAATTAGCTTTTTAATGATCTTGATCTTTTCATCAAAGAAGTTAATGAATTCATCACTGCTGAAGTAAAGGCCATCCTCACTTGGGGAATGCTGCTTTTTAGTTAGCTTTGTGACAGTATCAGAAATCTATTTTGAATCGTGTTTTATTCTCCTCAGGTTGTAAAGGTAGGTTGAACGAGCAGCATTGTAGGCTTTTTCATATTGCACGGTACTGTCTTTCAAAGCTCGTTGGAAGACTCCCAATTTGGTGGAGATTTGGTCACTCGTGTAATCAGGAGGAGAGGCCTCATTTAACCCAGTATATTCATCTGTCTTGAGCCATGTTTCAGTCAGGCCAATCACATGAAGTTTATGATCAGTGATTAGTTAATTGCCTATGACTGCCTTGGAAGTGAGGGATCTAACATTAAGTAGTCCTATTTTGAGATATGAGCACAGGCGGCCGGTGGCACCTTAATTGGGGAGAAGGGGCTCATAGTAATGGCTAAGAGCCTGGAACGGAGGAAATGGAATGGTATTGAGCACATAAAACACATTTCCATGTGTTTGATACCATTCCAGCCATTACTATGAGCCGTTGTGGAGTATTATCACAATATCTTTCAATAATGACAGGAATGGAGGTCTTTATTCCAGTGAGATTGCTAATGCCTGACAGACTACTGCCTGGCCTGCACCCTATCTCATTGTGGAGCTAGAGGAGTTTGAGCCCTGTCTATGTTGATAGGGAAGATGAGAGCACCCCTCCAGCTAAGATAGTCTGTCACTCCTGAGCATGCCAGGCTTGGTCCTGTTGTGTGTGAGTCCCAGAAAGAGGGCCAGTTATCTACAAATATATTTGGGGGGGGACAGAAAATAGTGTTCAACCAGCGATTGAATTGTGCGAGTCTGCTGTAGAGCTCAACACTCCCCTGTATACAAATTCCCAGTTTCCCATCATTTTTCTACCATGGCTTGAAGAAGAGATCCAAGTGACTTTGAAATAGAGCCAAGTGACTTTGAAATAGAGGGCTCAAAAGAGCAGAGGGGGTTTAAAGGGTGTGTGTGTTTCTCAGTCATCAGATCTCAACCCAATTGAACACTTATGAGAGATTCTGGATCAGCGTTAAAAACCATCGACAAAACGCCAAATTATGGAATTTCTCGTGGAGGACTAGTGTCACATCCCTCCAATAGAGTAACAGATACTTGAAGAATCTATGGCATGGCACATTGAAGCTGTTCTGGCGGCTCGTGTTCCCTATGTTGGTGTTTCCTTCATTTTGGCAGTTACCTGTACGTATGCTGAATAAAGGTCTTATTCCAGATTGAAGAACTCAAATGTATTTAACTTTCCCTTGGGGCCTGGGCCAGTCATGACCCGGCAACCCTTGAGCCGTCCAGACAAATCTCTCGAGACTTTAACAGCGGAAGGGGATTCTCAAATGACAAGTCATGTGATCTGTTGCTGACAAAAAAACAACTGAAACCGACGGTCTTTCGGCATTTGAAGACGCACACATCTATCGGGGATCGATCTGATAGCTAACATGCAGAACGCCATTAATTCCGTAAAAGGCACGGCCCTTGGTGTAGCCGAGTTTTTTACTCCAGTGCTGAAGGTAAGCTATATTAGCTGTATCGCTAGCTACTGTAGATTGCTATCACTCAGCAGTGATGTGTAAGATGCTAACATGCTAGCATGCTTTATCGGGAAGTCTTCCCTCAAGTGCTCTCAACATGTATTATGTAGCTACAATTCGTTGTTTACAGGCCTATTGCAGTGTAATCTCGGTTTATTAAATATTTAGAGGTTTCATGGCGTTGATGACTGTCTTGTCAATGTAGCTAACGTTTGAGAAAGCTCACATTTGAGAAATGTGACAGTCAATGTTTAAGCAATTAAGAATGGAATGTCAAACCTCCTCTGTAATGAAATTGGTTGCAGGCAGTCACACACGTTAAATATACCAAACTGCCAACTCAACAATAATATTACTTCATTATTTTGTCTGATAGGAATCCAAATTCAAGGAGACAGGAGTTATCACTCCAGAAGAGGTGAGGAAGTTGTCTTTGGTATCATTTGTAACTGAGTCACGTAGAAAGCCCAACAAGTCACACGTATGTAGGCTTTCATCATTTGGGAAAATAAGTGCAACTGAAAGAGATTTGGAGAAGTAGGTCACAATTCCAAAAAGCTCCTTTCCCCCAACCCACAGAGTAATTGTCATCTGACTGAACTATTACAACTTCCTATTAAATCTCTATTTTCTCTCCATTAGTTTGTAGCTGCTGGAGATCACCTTGTTCATCACTGCCCCACATGGAAATGGTGAGTGTCCATTGGAGTAAGATTGATACTCAATATTGTACACGTTACCCCAGGACATGGGTTGGCTCCATCCAAGTCAATTCTGAAATTAAATTACACTCTTATGAAGAAATGCCCATGTTCCGATGTCCAGTTCAACTAACAGGGATTTAAATGGACTTTATCGCACCTCTAATATGATATTGTAGTCAGCTAAATTGCACTTAATTTCTCCAATCTAATTCATCTGATATGAGCATGTAATTATTCTGGATGGATGTTATACTGTCTCCAAATATAGCATCAACTACAGTATGATGTTTTGACAGCACAGTAGTCCCAGATGTCACATCATGTTTATTCCATCCAGGGTGTCTGGGGAAGAGGAGAAGGTGAAGCCGTATTTACCCAAGGATAAGCAGTTCCTATTGACTCGCAATGGTAAGAACTGTGTGAACTCAAATCAAATGTTATTGGTCACATACACATGGTTAGCAGATGTTATTGCGAGTGTAGCGAAATGCTTGTGCTTCTAGTTCTAACAGTGCAGCAATATCTAACAAGTAATCTAACAATTCCACAACAACTCTCTAATACACACAAATCTAAGTAAAGGAATGGAATAAGAATATATAGGTATAAATATATGGATGAGCATTGACCGAGCGGCATAGACAAGATGCAATAAACGGTGTAAAATACAGTTTATACATATGAGATGAGTAATGCAAGACATATGTAAACATTATTTAAGTGGCATTATTAAAGTGACTAGTGATCCATTTATTAAATTGGTGCTTTCTCTACAAACTGTTACTTGTCCTTATTGTTGCTGTAGTAATGTATATTTTGTGTGTGTACCTACAGTTCCCTGCTACAAGCGCTGTAAACAGATGGAGTATTGTGATGAACTGGAAGCCATCATAGAGGAGGATGACGGAGATGGAGGATGGGTCGACACCTACCACAACTCAGGTTGGACACTTTAGACATTTCCTGTGACAATGGTTCATTTTCTTGGGTCTTTTATCAGGAATACATTATAAATAAAGTTAGCTTTTGGTTTTGTTTGTCCAGGAATGTTATATTTCAAATTGATATTTTAGGTATAGGGGGAGTTACAGAAGCTGTACGAGAAATCTCATTGGACAACAAGGTAAATGGTCCATCATATTTACGTTTTGTTATTGAATCCTAGTAATCTGCATTGCTAATGAATGTTTCAAATTAACAACCTTAGATGAATACCATTTCAGACGTCTTAAAATAGTTGTATTCCTTTGTTTTGAAAGGACATGAACATGAATGTGAACTCTGGTGCTTGTGGGAACGGAGATGATGATGATGATGATGAAGACGAGGCAGCAGATATGGAAGGTGTCTACTCTCTACTCCTCAAGGAATATTCTAAAGACTTGTATAACTAAACCAAGATAGACCATAGCTCTTTGTTTCAAACGGGAACAAATTAGTCATAGTGGGCAGAGGCAAGCACGAGCTAGCGAGGTCCTAATTGGTGCGTTCTAGCACACATGTGCATATTTCCATTAGGGAACACCTACTTTGAAGTGGGTTTGTGCAATAACTCAACTCGCCTTTGCACTCCTAAACAACACCATTTTTTAAAACTTTGGCAACGTGTAAAGTATACAAAACTTACTTGATTATGTTTGTAGCATATTTTAGTTTTGGGGACGGAAAATTTAATTGAGATCAAATGTTTAATCGATGAGAAATTAGCAGAATGTCGGCCAAAATCCATCTTGTTCCGTCTTCTCCCACTCCCGGCCGTTGGGCTTCCTTTCACTACCATATTTGGTAGTGAGTGGAAACTCGAAGCGGATGCTTCACATTTATACGTCCGCTGAAATATCTGTCTCATTGTTCTGTGGTTATACTTCACTAGTTGTGATGTGTGTTTTGTCCTATTTTTGGGGGGGGGGGATTTTTAACCCCCGCCCCCGCAGGAGGCCTTTTGGTAGGCCGTCATTGTAAATAAGAATTTGTTCTTAACGGACTTTCATAGTTAAGTAATGTAATGGTTCAGTTTGTCTTGTTCTGTTCTTTCAGAGTATGAGGAGAGTGGACTACTGGAAACAGATGAGGTCAGAAGTTCACCGTATTGTTGTAACTTTTATTGTACATTGCTTCCGTTTCCAGGAAGTGTCTCTATTCCCCATTTTTCACTTGAGTTTTCTTTTCTTTCCCATATGTCTCTAGGCCACCCTGGACACCAGTAAAATGGTGGACTTGTCTAAATCCAAAACGGGAGAAGCTGGGAGCGATGACATCCTGCAGACTCGAACCTATGACCTCTACATCACATATGACAAATACTATCAGACTCCTCGACTCTGGCTATTTGGATACGATGAGGTAACACACTTACTGTACATTGACTCTGTATCGGTACCCCCTGTATATAGCCTTGCTACTGTTATTTTATTGTTGCTCCTTAATTATTTATTTTATTTTTTACTTCAGTTTGTTTTAGTAAATACTTTAACACATATTTTTCTTAACTGCATTGTTGGTTAAGGGTTTGTAAGTAAGCATTCACTAAGGTCTACACCTGTTGTATTCAGCGCATGTGACATTAAAATGTGTTTGATTTGTAAACTAGCTCTCAGCATTACAGAGTCGGCTTAGTGTAACTGGGTTTCTAGGGTAGACCAAAAAGTGCATCCCGTGTGCACAGTAACAAAACATGTTGGCATTTAGATGCTGCTGTGTGTCCTTTTGGATTGCATTGTGAATATTACTGAGGATGTAAATCCCAAGATGCGTTCTTACAGCTGAGGAAGAATGATGTCTTTGACTTACCTGGGAAACTGAGATCCTGGGTTCTACGTTCTGTTTACCATTTCCCCTCTCACTCCTACAGGACAGACAGCCCCTGACAGTGGATCAGATGTATGAGGACATCAGCCAGGATCATGTGAAGAAAACCGTCACCATCGAAAATCACCCCCACCTACCACCCCCAGCCATGTGCTCCGTGCATCCCTGCAGGTAAAAGCAAGAGATAATGAACATGCTTTCATTGACTCAAAGTCGGAGGAGTGCTGATCTAGGATCAGGTCCCCCTTTCTATTCATTATAATCTAAAACTGATCCCACATCAGAACTCTTATTCTGAAAAACTTTGAGTACGGGCCCTGATCCGACTGTAATACTCATCGAGGGAGCGCTTATGGTCCTGTAAACTAATGTTGCCACTTCCTGTTTTCCAGACATGCTGAAGTGATGAAAAGGATAATCGAGACGGTGGCGGAAGGGGGAGGAGAGCTTGGAGTTCATATGCATCCTTTAAGTGAATTGTCAGGTGTTTTTAATGCAGCTTGGTGATTTAAGTGTATGTATCATTATGTAAGAGGGGCCATGTGATCTTTGGAAAATAATGAAAGACTTACTTTCCACAGAGTTGCGTTAATATCCAGGGAACGAGTTGATTATTCCTTTCATACCATGGCTATAATTTAACAAATGTGCTGCTTGAAATGTTTTCAACATCCACTGAAGTAGCTAGCAAGTTTACTAGATAACTACAGTAGTTGCCTTGGTAACCAAACAAAGAAACCGTCAGTCGTAGCTTGCTGTTATAAAAAATCAAATTCAATGTTTTCAATTCGACTTTTGCTTTCAAACACGGTAGAATTCAATGGCTATAGTTGAATTCTAACGTGCTGATATACTGTGCTTTATAGTGAAAGGATTATTCAAAAATGCCATGGTATAATTCAATGTAACCCAAGCTAAGATGAGTTGTAAATAGAAGTGAGCTTGCTAATACTGTTTCTCTTCCATTCTTGCCTACACATTATTCCTTAACTTCATGTTTCAGGTATCTGTTGATTTTCTTGAAGTTTGTCCAGGCCGTCATCCCCACGATAGAATACGACTACACAAGGCACTTCAACATGAAGCTCCATCCTACAGAGGTGTAGGCTACTCTTGCAAACATCTTTGAGTGTAGGAGGAATCTGTCTTCTGGCTGGCAGCGTTAGTGGGGTATGGAATGTTATCTCTGGGAATGACTCTTGGAATATTCTGGGTACTCTGACCCTCTTTGCGTGGGAATAGGTTCAATCGCTGAGGGGTTGATGGGTGTGTACAGATGTTGGTAATGATGTAATGGCTTTATGTGGTGACTGATCTCGCAGTGTTTTTGTCTGGAAGATTCTCTCTGTACTTGGCAAATGCCCAGCTCTGCCATTAACAACCATTCAAAGATAACTATATTTATTTTACATTAATTCACTGACAGACAGGCTTTCAAGTTTTCTCCATTTTGTTTTCATAACCACACCTTTTTTTACCATAGTAATGGTGCCACTAATGTCCTCTCAAATGCTTACCAATTAAATGTTGTTGAAAGAAATCTAACAAATGTTTTGTCCACATTATAGCTTTTTCAGTGTGATGCACTGTGCTGGACTAATGTTTGGACCTCTACTGTTTCAGACCAATGCCAGTTTGTCTTAATGGTAAAGTGTACATGGTCTTTTGGGCCCAGGACCACTGTTGGTTCCTGTAAGTGGGGTCGGTGTCCTTTTTGGGGGTTTTCTTTGCCCTGCTCAGCTTTTTTTCCTGGTGTTTTTTTTTGACCCTGTTCCTAGTTCCACTGTCTTGTCCTGTAGAGATGACGTCATGATTGTCATATGAATATGTGAGGGTTACCATTTTGTGTGATGACGCGCAAGGCTACCTGTATCACCAGATTATTCAAAGACACGGTATATCAGGAGTTTGACTGCGTCTTCTCTAATATAGAAAGATGTCAGTTCTGCACAGTGCATTCATTGTTAACTATAGTACTCTTCTCTTAACAGTATGTATAACTCACTCATTAATGCTGAAATATTGTAAAATGTCTGAGTAACTGACTCCAGAGTACTTGATCTTTTCCTGAGAATCAGCTGGACAGGTGTTGTGGCCCTTTATCTGTTGATCCTATAGACTCTTTGTGTAACAGCTCAGTCTTAACACACTGAACATGTTAAAGTAATGTACATTTATAGCAATAAAAATCCCCAATATCATTGATATGATGGATTGTATACATTATGCTGTTATAAACTGCCTACCACATTATAAAGCACATGGCATCTGAAATGATATTCTTTTCTCAGCAAATTGATAGCTAAATTAAAATGTATGTCTGGTCTATGAATAGTTAAGTCAGGAGTTTGTAGCCAGATTAAATTCGTATTTTATTGAACCTTTTTTGACAGTCATTCTGAAACCAAGGCCTCTTTTACAGATGAGCCCTGCATACACAATATAAACATCAATGGCCAGAATCTGATTAAGAAAATGTAATAACTTTAAGTATACCAGCGTGTGTGCCTCTGTTTTTTAAATACTCTTTTATTTTGTTGCCTTAGACGAACCCTCTCTTGGCTCTCATTTAATTGGCCGAAGGTTCTGTCGTCATTTTACTGCGACGCACAATATTTTCACTTGGTTTTCCATATTGCTGTCAGATCAAATCTAGCGACAGTGGTGCGTTGAGGTCATGTTATGGTGTGCTTTTTTGGGTTGACATGTCTCAACTATATCCCACGATCTTACTTTGTGTTTATGGATTCTTCTCTAATCTCCGACCTTCTGAGCCTTTCTTAACTGCGTTTTTGATGGGACCTGATAAAAACCTTACTGAAACAGAGGTAAGTGGAAGGACGAGCATTAGCTTCTTGTTCGTTGTACAAAAAGCAACTACATTTAGCCAGCTAACTCTACAAAATAACGTATTGTTTACATGTGAATATTTGTAACGTTAATGCAATCACCATGCTAATGGTATTTTTTTTTACATTTCTTTATCACCAATATAACGTTACAACCAAGAGAACCGTTGGCTCTTCTGTAACTTTATTTTACTAACATTGTTTCTGTGTCCTCGTGCTAATCCAGTTTGACTACAATCCTTGAAATATTTTCTTAATAGGACCACCAGCTCATGTGGTCTCAAATCCTTTGGAGAAGGAGAAAAAAAAAAAGTCTCAAATCCGAAAATAATTGCTTTTCCCTTGTGGCACCAATGAAGAGATGTAGCCTAGTTAACTAATATGGAGGTTACTTATTGCTTTGTAAGAGCTAAACAGGCAGCAACCTTGAATATTAGCCTTACATCACATTTTTGTCCATTGGAAGCGTTTATATTTTTTGCCTTTAGGAGTGAATTACAATAACATGGCTGACTTTGTCTACATATCCTCTGTCCACAGCTTGTAAATGAAATCTACCCAATATGGACCTATTCCTACCTCGTGCTACTCTTCCCAGTCTTCCTGGCCACGGACTACCTGTGTTACAAGCCTGTGCTGATCCTGCAGGCAGTGAGCTTGGTAGTGACCTACTTTATGCTAGTGAAGGCCCAGGGTGTGCTGGCCATGCAGCTTCTGGAGTTGTTCTTTGGCCTCGCCACTGCCACAGACATAGCCTACTACTCTTACATCTACAGTGTGGTGGAGCCGGCCCAGTACCAGAGAGTCACTGGTTACTGTCGTAGTATTACGTTACTGGGCTCCGCTGCTGGCTCGCTGGCTGGGCAACTGCTAGTGTCTGTGGCTCAGATCCGGCTGCTCTACCTCTGTATTATCACATTGGTGTCGGCCATCTTGGCCTTCGTGGCGCCCTGGTTTTTGCCCATGCCCAGTAAGAGCTTGTTCTTCCATAAGCGCCAGGGGACAGAGGGGGAGAAGCCGGTGCATCAGAACAGCAGGGTTCCCATGGATGAAGCAGAGGACCCTGAGAGCAAAGTACCTCTGAAGATTGATGAGGTCACCATGGTGAGCCTCTTTTTTTTTTGTGTGTGTTTTTTTTTGTGTTATGTTTTTTTGGTAAGACAGGTCACCATGGCCTCTTTGAAGGACTGAGTAATGTTGTTGAACCATGTTGTAGCTCTGAGTTAAAACCATTAATTGTTGTTTATTAATTGATGTCATGCAACTCTGCTGTCCCAAATTGAAAGACACTAGATTGACACCATTGAATGTTGCAATACTAGAGCATTTACAAAAAAGACTTTGAACTTAAACTTTGCTTCATCACTCACTTTCAGGAAGCAGTTTTTTTTCAGAGCATTTGAGTCCGTTGATTCTTACGCAAGTTCTTACTCAACTCTGTGTACAATTTTCTTCACTCAGGTCGTGACGGCCAGTGATGGTGGTGGCGCTAGCAGTGGCTTAGTGGACGTGTTAAGGATCCTATGGGAAGACTTCCTGCAGTGCTACTCATGCCCTGCCCTCCTGGCTTGGTCGGTGTGGTGGGCCCTCTCTACGTGTGGCTACTTCCAGTTGGTCAACTATGTTCAGGCCCTGTGGGAGAAAGTCCTGCCCTCCCAGGAGTTTGAGATCTACAATGGATACGTGGAGACAGTCTCCACCTTGTTAGGTAAAGTTGATGATGAAGTACCGTTTCAGATGAATTAGAACCTGAGAAGATACTTCTTGAACTGATTAAAGAATAGTCTTGCGTTACCATACTTCCAAGTCAGCCTGGAAGCAGAATCTAATCAAATAAGAATGCACATTTTAATTTCAATGCATGTTCTGTTTGTCTGCTGACTGATCACGCCCCTGGTGTCTGTGCTTAGGTGCGTTAGCAGCCTTCGGGGTGGGCTCCATCAAGGTCTCCTGGGCAGTCTGGGGAGAGCTGGCTCTCTGCATCTTCTCAGTGGTCATGGCTGTGGCTGTGTACCTCATGGACACCATCAGGAACATCTGGGTGTGCTACACCTCCTATGTGGTCTTCAGAGCCACCTACATGCTGCTGATAACCATCGCTACGTGAGTAGGACAGACAGATATCCTGACCTACAGTACATGATATAACCATTGCTACGTGATTAGGACAGACAGACATCCTGACCTACAGTACATGATATAACCATTGCTACGTGATTAGGACAGACAGACATCCTGACCTACAGTACATGATATAACCATTGCTACGTGAGTAGGACAGACAGACATCCTGACCTACAGTACATGATATAACCATCGCTACGTGAGTAGGACAGACATCCTGACCTAAAGTACATGATATAACCATCGCTACGTGAGTAGGACAGACATCCTGACCTACAGTACATGATATAACCATCGCTACGTGAGTAGGACAGACATCCTGACCTACAGTACATGATATAACCATTGCTACGTGATTAGGACAGACAGACATCCTGACCTACAGTACATGATATAACCATCGCTACGTGAGTAGGACAGACATCCTGACCTACAGTACATGATATAACCATCGCTACGTGATTAGGACAGACATCCTGACCTACAGTACATGATATAACCATCGCTACGTGAGTAGGACAGACATCCTGACCTACAGTACATGATATAACCATCGCTACGTGAGTAGGACAGACACCCTGACCTACAGTACATGATATAACCATCGCTACGTGATTAGGACAGACAGACACCCTGACCTACAGTACATGATATAACCATCGCTACGTGATTAGGACAGACAGACATCCTGACCTACAGTACATGATATAACCATCGCTACGTGAGTAGGACAGACAGACATCCTGACCTACAGTACATGATATAACCATCGCTACGTGATTAGGACAGACATCCTGACCTACAGTACATGATATAACCATCGCTACGTGATTAGGACAGACACCCTGACCTACAGTACATGATATAACCATCGCTACGTGATTAGGACAGACATCCCCTGAAAAATGCCCAGGGATTTAAAGTTTGTTAGTAATGTTTTGACTCAATTGTATCATTGCTGTAGGCTTCTAATGTAGCTAGCTGTCTACCTATGACATATCTTAACTGTGTATTCAATTTCATCTTTCTACTGTGTAAACAAACTCCACTTTTATGTTGTAATTGTATTTCTAAAGACAATATTTTGTGCTCCACCAGGTTTCAGATTGCTGCCAACCTGAGTATGCAGCGATATGCCTTAGTGTTTGGAGTGAACACTTTCATTGCCCTGCTGCTTCAGACTCTGCTTACTGTTGTGGTAGTGGACTCTGTCGGGCTGGGCCTGGACATTTTCCCACAGGTAACTTGTCTAAAGACAATACTATCCATGATGTTTGGATGTAAAATATGTTTTGCTTTTAAAGAGTCGTATTACTGTTACAACACTGATGTAGCTTGATAAATATTTTCTCTCTCTTCGTCTCACAGTTTCTCATATACGCCAGCTACTTCGCTGTGATCGCAGTGATCTTCCTCATGGCAGGGCTGTACAAGCTGGTGTTGAGGAGAAGATCCCAGCCAGCGGCCCAGCCTCAGACTGATAGTGGAGAGACTGAGTCAGACTGCCTTAGCAGAGACTCTCCTCCCCTCAACGAGCTGCAGCAGATCACAGGGACATGACTACCTGTTTATGGTGCAGTACTACAGAGGAACACGTCAGGACCAGTGTTGGACCCAATTCCACTTAAAGGACACATGAGCCACTGCCTGTTTGCTTGGTGCAGGTACAGAGTGCAGCCTCAACCTGGGAGGAGACTGCCCTAACAAGAGCTTCTATCTCAAGCTGCCAGTCACAGTTGGCCATCACCTGGGTTCGAGCCCTGGTATTCCACTTAAACTCAGTCAATTCAGGATGATTTGAAATGGAATTGACCCCAACCGTGGTCATCACACCATGCAAGTGTGTTGTACGCCTTCGCTTGCTCAAGCACATGGTTCATGGATTGGGTGCAGGCCTAAAAACACTTGCAGAGTGTAACATTTGAATGTTTATATGATAGCCTTATGGGTTTAATGAAAATGTGTAGTTTGCCTATATTTAGGCTTTGTTTGTGATTTCCAATTGTTTTTGTCACACAAGCTTTATTTGTGGTGTATGTTGCATAATGGTCGTCGGCCTGCTATCTGATTTTCACACTTTAAATCCTTGTCTTAACTACCAAAGGCAGTCAATGGATAAGCAATAAATGTTACATTCTGAACTGCTAGAAATATGTTATGAATTGTTAGAGTTCAATTGTTGCAAGAATAGCTTTTTATAAAATGTACCCACAAGCATCGATTCAAATGTCACAAAGATTTAATTGATCAGCAGTGGATTGTCAAGTGTCTTAAGATAAATATGTCCATCTAATATCTAGCTACGACGTGTTAACCTTACATTCATGGGTCAAAAATGAAAAGCATATGTAAGTGATTGACATGGAGTTGGAGGCCATATTTACAGTATATTATTGTGTTATATTCACTGGCCTTGAATGTAGGTCTACTACTGAAGTGGTTCAACTATACTGTATTAATACAAATGAGCTTCTTTTTACTATCAATACAAATCCCAGTAGTTGAAAGGCTGAGCGCTGTAGCAGATGACTGAAGGTGATGATTATGTACCGAGAGCTGATTCAGTGTTGTCTGGTGGTCACTGAAAGACCAAAAGCACCTACAGTACATGTTAACTTACCGGTTACACAATGTGCTGCCTCTGTTACAAGAGCATCCCCTAAAATAGTCAAAAGATAAGCCTCGTTCTGTTTTCTTTAGTCATAATGAGAACCTTGTCTTCTTCAATCATGTTGGTAACATATTTATGTCATGATACTAAGGCCTGGATTCAATCAGATCGAGTGTTAACCGCAGTTAGCTGACACCCGCTAATCGAAGTGTAGATGACATCTCACATTCCAGTGTTCTAACTTGTAAACAAGGCTGCATGGGACTTCTCTTTAACGGGACTCCATGCAGCCAATGGCGAGGCCCGCTTTAGGTGTTATGCTGGGAGCAGCTTGTGGATTTGACAGCTCTAAAGCTGGACACCGCCAGCACCGCCAAAACAACCGCTATGCAGATGGTATGATTGAACAGAGCACCTAATTATAGTAGGCGCTTTACGGATCAATTCATGTTTATTTTATATTTTTTACAATATGTTCATTTGGACTTCAGTCACTACATTCTCTCTTCAGTCTTCCCTGTTTTTGTTCTTATGTGTAATGTTTTTCAATAAACAAATAGTTTTGTAGTATAAAATGTTTACAAATGTAGGACATTTGTTTCTTCTTTCTGAATACAAACATTTGTGCTCACGTCGCCCAGCCTGCATCATAATATCAGTACGTATTTAAAACAACTCAAGTGTTGAGACTTTGAAGCAACCTGATGCTTTTATTCTGGTTACATAAATATACAAATGTAGCTTCTAATCCAGATAGTGGATTTTTATTCATATTCAATAGTTTCATTGCAATTACCATGTCTTTGTAATTAGTACTGTAACTACCTAGTCATTCATCCTGTAACTACCTAGTCATTCATACTGTAACTACCTAGTCATTCATCCTGTAACTACCTAGTCATTCATACTGTACCTAGTCATTCATACTGTAACTACCTAGTCATTCATCCTGTAACTACCTAGTCATTCATACTGTAACTACCTAGTCATTCATCCTGTAACTACCTAGTCATTCATACTGTAACTACCTAGTCATTCATCTGTAACTACCTAGTCATTCAACTGTAACTACCTACCTAGTCATTCATACTGTAACTACCTAGTCATTCATACTGTAACTACTAGTCATTCAGTCATTCATTCACTGTAACTACCTAGTCATTCATCCTGTAACTACCTAGTCATTCATCCTGTAACTACCTAGTCATTCATCCTGTAACTACCTAGTCATTCATACTGTAACTACCTAGTCATTCATTAATACCTGTCATTAACTAACCTAGTCATTCATCCTGTAACTACCTAGTCATTCATCCTGTAACTACCTAGTCATTCATCCTGTAACTACCTAGTCATTCATCCTGTAACTACCTAGTCATTCATCCTGTAACTACCTAGTCATTCATCCTGTAACTACCTAGTCATTCATACTGTAACTACCTAGTCATTCATACTGTAACTACCTAGTCATTCATACTGTAACTACCTAGTCATTCATACCTGTAACTAACCTAGTCATTCATACTGTAACTACCTAGTCATTCATCCTGTAACTACCTAGTCATTCATACTGTAACTACCTAGTCATTCATACTGTAACTACCTAGTCATTCATCCTGTAACTACCTAGTCATTCATCCTGTAAACCTAGTCATTCATCCTGTAACTACCTAGTCATTCATCCTGTAACTACCTAGTCATTCATCCTGTAACTACCTAGTCATTCATCCTGTAACTACCTAGTCATTCATACTGTAACTACCTAGTCATTCATCCTGTAACTACCTAGTCATTCATACTGTAACTACCTAGTCATTCATCCTGTAACTACCTAGTCATTCATACTGTAACTACCTAGTCTTCATACTGTATTCACTGTAACTACCTAGTCATTCATCCTGTAACTACCTAGTCATTCATACTGTAACTACCTAGTCATTCATCCTGTAACTACCTAGTCATTCATCCTGTAACTACCTAGTCATTCATCCTGTAACTACCATTCATCCTGTCATTCATCCTGTAACTACCTAGTCTGTAACTACCTAGTCATTCATCCTGTAACTACCTAGTCATTCATACTGTAACTACCTAGTCATTCATCCTGTAACTACCTAGTCATTCATACTGTAACTACCTAGTCATCATCTGTAACTACCTAGTCATTCATACTGTAACTACCTAGTCATTCATACTGTAACTACCTAGTCATTCATCCTGTAACTACCTAGTCATTCATACTGTAACTACCTAGTCATTCATCCTGTAACTACCTAGTCATTCATCCTGTAACTACCTAGTCATTCATACTGTAACTACCTAGTCATTCATACTGTAACTACCTAGTCATTCATACTGTAAACTAGTCATTCATACTGTAACTACCTAGTCATTCATCCTGTAACTACCTAGTCATTCATACTGTAACTACCTAGTCATTCATCCTGTAACTACCTAGTCATTCATACTGTAACTACCTAGTCATTCATCCTGTAACTACCTAGTCATTCATCCTGTAACTACCTAGTCATTCATCCTGTAACTACCTAGTCATTCATCCTGTAACTACCTAGTCATTCATACTGTAACTACCTAGTCATTCATCCTGTAACTACCTAGTCATTCATACTGTAACTACCTAGTCATTCATCCTGTAACTACCTAGTCATTCATACTGTAACTACCTAGTCATTCATCCTGTAACTACCTAGTCATTCATCCTGTAACTACCTAGTCATTCATCCTGTAACTACCTAGTCATTCATCCTGTAACTACCTAGTCATTCACTGTAACTACATACTGTAACTACCTAGTCATTCATACTGTAACTACCTAGTCATCATTCTGTAACTACCTAGTCATTCATCCTGTAACTACCTAGTCATTCATTCATCCTGTAACTACCTAGTCATTCATCCTGTAACTACCTAGTCATTCATCCATTGTAACTGTAACTACCTAGTCATTTCATCCTGTAACTACCTAGTCATTCATCCTGTAACTACCTAGTCATTCATCCTGTAACTACCTAGTCATTCATTCATCCTGTAACTACCTAGTCATTCATCCTGTAACTACCTAGTCATTCATCCTGTAACTACCTAGTCATTCATACTGTAACTACCTAGTCATTCATCCTGTAACTACCTAGTCATTCATCCTGTAACTACCTAGTCATTCATACTGTAACTACCTAGTCATTCATACTGTAACTACCTAGTCATTCATCCTGTAACTACCTAGTCATTCATCCTGTAACTACCTAGTCATTCATACTGTAACTACCTAGTCATTCATACTGTAACTACCTAGTCATTCATACTGTAACTACCTAGTCATTCATACTGTAACTACCTAGTCATTCATACTGTAACTACCTAGTCATTCATACTGTAACTACCTAGTCATTCATACTGTAACTACCTAGTCATTCATCCTGTAACTACCTAGTCATTCATACTGTAACTACCTAGTCATTCATCCTGTAACTACCTAGTCATTCATACTGTAACTACCTAGTCATTCATACTGTAACTACCTAGTCATTCATCCTGTAACAAAGTGCTTCCTTATTAACGTTCAATTTGCCATTTCAGAAGGAAGAACAGGGTGATTTATTTCAAGCAAATATTTTTTATTCATTTGTTGTTGTTTTTAACATTCGTAAATTCTTAAATGAAACACGTTCTCTTTGGTAAACAAGCACATTGACAACAGTCAGAACTGAAGCCGTCATTGCAGAGTATCAGGAAAAGCCACAAAGGAAGATGAAATGTGACTTGTCACAAAAAGGCCTGAGGTTCACAAAGTACAGAGGAGAATAAGGAGATACCATCTAGAGAACACTTCTCATAGCCAGACGGAGAGGCTGGACACCTGAACAAAATATAGAAATAGGTAGAAAACATTCCTTGATCTACATCTGAATAGAAACTATATTTATAAAATCAACACAACCTCTTCTAGTGTTCTATAACCTACACTAGGTGAGGTCCAATACTCCAGTCCCTATGGTAACATTACCACTATAATGGCCACAGAGTGAATCCAATGAGATAATATGCCGTTTTTACTTCACACATTCAACAGTCCAGTATGGAAGCTATGTATAGGGCTACTCGTCTTCCTCATTGTCCTCAGACTCTGTAGAGGAAAGAAAGAGATGACCAATGTTACCAGTCAGTGACTGCTGTTATAACAAATGTTATAACCACTTAAGATAGACTCCATAGCCATTCTGTATCACGGGTTATCACTAGGGATGCCGGGTTGGAAGATTGTGTGTGTATGTGTGTAGCACTCACCTGCTGTGATGGAGTGGTTGAGTTGGGCCAGCATCCTCAGCATGAATGAGGCAGGTACAGTGATGGTGTTCCTGGTCTCCTCCAGCATCAGTTCATTACGGAAGGTCACCTACAGGACACACAGAGCACCAGGTATCAGGAGATCAGAGGTTCCAATGGCTTCATCAATGTCACTATGATGAGAGCCTTTCTGTCCTCCACACACCTGGTTGATTGTAAAGCACACAAATCAGTGGAGGCTGCTGGGGGGAGGACGGCTCATAATAATGGCTGGAACGGAGCAACTGGAACGGCATAAAACACATGGTAACCATGTGTTTGCAGTATTTTATACCATTCCACCTACTCCACTCCAGCCATTACCACGAGCCTATCCTCCCCAATTAAGGTGCCACCAACCTCCTATGACATGAATACATGTATTTATAATGTCACACCTCTTCAGCGAGTACTCTGTTGAATGATGGGGATTCCTCCATCGGTGACCAGATCTTGACGTTGGAATCTATCCCTGATGTGGCTAACACTGGAATGAACAGAAAAATTAACAAATGAATAAACGGGTAACTGCCAAAATAAAGGAAACTCCAACATAAAGTGTCTTAATGGGGCGTTGTGTCACAACAAGCCAGAACAGCTTCAAAGCATCTTGGCATAGATTCTACAAGTGTCTGGAATTCTTTTTGGAGGGATGCGACACCATTCTTTCAAAATAAATTCCATAATTTGACGTTTTGTTGATGGTGGTGGAAAAGGCTGTCTCAAGCGCCGCGCCAGAATCTCCAATAGTGTTCAATTGGATTGAGATCTGGGCACTGACGGCCATGGCATATGTTTTACATCGTTTTCATGCTCATCTAACCATTCAATGACCTCTTGTGCCCTGAGGATGGGGGCATTGTCATCCTATGGGGGCCAAAATGATGGCCTGCCCAGCATATTTATACATGACCCTAAGCATGATAGGATATTATACTATAGGATATTAGTTGCTTATTTTGGCAGTTACAGTGCATTCGGAAAGTATTCAGACCCCTTCACTTTTTCCACATTTTGTTCCGTTACAGCCTTATTCTAAAATTGTATTTATCTGTTATTTTACCAGGTAAGTTGACTGATAACACGTTCTCATTTGCAGCAACGACCTGGGGAATAGTTACAGGGGAGAGGAGGGGGATGAATGAGCCAATTGTAAACTGGGGATTATTAGGTGACCGTGATGGTTTGAGGGCCAGATTGGAATTTAGCCAGGACACCAGGGTTAACACCCCTAGTCTTACAATAAGTGCAATGGGATCTTTAATGACCTCAGAGTCAGGACACCCGTTTAACATCCCATCCGAAAGACAGCACCCTACACAGGGCAGTGTCCCCAATCACTGCCATGGGGCATTGGGACATTTTTTTTTAGACCAGAGGAAAGAGTGCCTCCTACTGGCCCTCCAACATCACTTCCAGCAGCATCTGGTCTCCCATCCAGGAACTGACCAGGACCAACCCTACTTAGCTTCAGAAGCAAGCCAGCAGTGGTATGTAGGGTGGTATGCTGCTGGCAAAATAAATAAATAAAATTAGAAATGTTTGCAAATTTATTACAAATAAAAACCAGAAATACCTTATTTACATAAGTATTCAGAGCCTTTGCTGTGAGTCACTTTGCTATGCATCCTGTTTCCATTGATCATCCTTCAGATGTTTCTACAACTTCATTGGATTCCACCTGTGGTCAATTGATTGGACATGATTTGTCCGTAGAGCTCTGAGACAGGATTGTGTCGAGGCACAGAACTGGGGAAGGGTACCAAAACATTTCTGCAGCATTGAAGGTCCCCAAGAACACAGTGTCCTCCATAATTCTTAAACGGAAGAAGTTTGGAACAACCAAGACTCTTCCTAGAGCTGGCCGCCCGACCAAACTGAGCAATCGGGGGAGAAGGGACTTGATCAGGGAGGTGACCAAGAACCCGATGGTCACTCTGACAGAGCTCCAGAGGTCCTCTGTGGAGATGGGAGAACCTTCCAGAAGGACAACCATCTCTGCAGAATTCCACCAATCAGACCTTTATGGTTTAGTGGCAGACGGAAGCCACTCCTCAGTAAAAGGCACATGACAGTCAGCTTGGAGTTTGCCAAAAGGCACCTAAAGGACTCTCAGACCATGAGAAACAAGATTATCTGGTCTGATGAAACCAAGATTGAACTCTTTGGCCTGAATGTAAAGCGTCACGTCTGGAGGAAACCAGACACCGCTCATCACCTGGCCACCACCATCCTTACGGTGAAGCATGGTGGTGGCTACATCATGCTGTGGAGATGTTTTTCAGCACCAGGGACTGGGAGACTAGTAAGGATCGAGGCAAAGATGAATGGAGCAAAGTACAGAGAGGTCCTTGATGAAAACCTACTCCAGAGCTCAGGACCTCAGACTGGGAATAATGTTCACCTTCCAACACGACAACGACCCTAAGCACACAGCCAAAACAACGCAGGAGTGGCTTTGGGACAAGTCTCTGAATGTCCTTGAGTGGCCCAGCCAGAGCCAGGACTTGAGCCCGATCTAACATCTCTGAAGAGACCTGAAAATAGCTGTGCAGCAATGCTCCCCATCCAACCTGACAGAGCTTGAGAGGATCAGCAGAGAAGAATGGGAGAAACTCCCCAAATACAGGTGTGCCAAGCTTGTAGCGTCATACCCAAGAAGCCTCAAGGCTGTAATCACTGCCAAAGGTGCTTCAACAAAGTACTGAGTAAAGGATCTGAATACTTTTGTAAATGTGATATTGCTGTTTATTATTATTATTATTATATACATTTGCCTCCCCAAAAATGGGGTACTGTGTGTAGATTGATGAGGGAAAAAAAAAGTTGAATCCATTTTAGAATAAGGCTGTAAAGTAACAAAATGTGGAAAAGGTGAAGAGGTCTGAATACTTTCCAAATGCACCGTACCTGTAAAGTCACAGCCTTCAAGCCTTTGAGTTGTAAGAGCCAGACTGGGTGTTCACTAAAACCACCTTCAGTGTGAGACTGTCAGAAGCAGTGAACTCACGTGGTTCATAGGGGTGTGGCTGCAGACAGTTGATAACGTGCTGGTCTGCCTCCAGCAGCATTAGGTGTTCCCCTGTCTCTCTGTCCCAGATGAAGATATGACCACAGTCTGAGCCGCTCAGCACAAACTGGTCACCCCAGAAACAACACTGATTGGTCTATAAACAACAACAACAACAAAAGCTTGAATGAGTATTCCACATAGCGACTTCGCAATAACTAAAGCACTGCATGTTAAATATAGCTGACAAGAAGTTGAAGCCGTTATCACCACATATTGCCCAAGGTCCCCCTCTGGTGGACTAAATCATGACTTCAAGCTTGTCTTAATCCTCAATACTGTTCTACTGTACTGTACCATAGTCCTGGAATTACGGTGGCCCTTGTAGACCTTTTCTACTGAGGGCTTCCCGATACGGCGGGTCTCGCAATCCGCCAACTCCTTCTTCTCTTTCCGCCGCCGAAAAATCTCCTGGATCCGCGCAGCAGCAGAGCGCCTTTCGGAAGGATATACAACATGTCTGTAGAGTCATTAAATCCAATCAAAGTCAAGCCACGTGAGAAGTGTAACTTCTGTACCGCAGGTTTGATTGAATGCACTGAGCAACAAGGAAACGCCCAACATCAGCATGCTAGTTCCAACTGTTCTATCAACGTTAAACTAAAACGTTAAGCTACTGATCTGACACATCTATTGTTAGTGAAGAAGAACTCATTCTTAGTTGTTGTTGCCATGGCAAATAATTACCTGAGTACTCTTTCCCCTAATTCTGATCCTCTCAAATTAAATCTATGGAAGGAAGGGAACAACACATCCACTTTAATAGCCAGACATGACTGTAGTAGTTGAATGATTATCTGTGTAGGCCAGCTATGCCTCAGTCAATGCAATCATAGTACCATACCTTTGCATCCATTCCCCAGGGGGCTGTGGTGTGGGTTCCTCTCCCATGCCCTCCACCTCCGACTGGCTGAGGGACGAGATCTGCCTGGTGTCGGACACCTGCTCTGGGCTCCTGATCCGCGGGGGTTCCCCCTGGTCGCTGGCGCCACCGCTGGAGAAGTCCAGTTGGATGGTGCTGCTGGTGGTGCCCTGGTCGCTGTATGTCAGACTCAGGACTGGTTCCCCAGGAGATGGTTGGAGACGTCCTGTCCCCATGCCACTCCTACGGCTCCTCGGGCTCTCCATGGAGGAGGAGAAGCTGGCTGTTGATGTTGGTTGAGACGGGGCTGGATTCCCTAGCACCACAGCCTCCTGGTGAAGCCCACTACCTTGTGGAGCTGCTGCAGGGTCTACCCTGGGTCGTGGCTGTGGACGGGCTCCTCTGTTGTTCTGGGCCTCGCTGGCATCCTCAAACCAGCGTGACAACATGTCTGACATCCTCTGCATCAGAGACACTCCAGGCCTGGACTCTCCTACAGGAGGACGGGGGTTCAAAACCCATCATATTACTCATGGACAGTGATGTGAAAGTTTACATCATCTAATAATATCATGCTTATGTATAATTGTATTGTGTTAATCCATGCAATATATATATATTTTTTTAATGTAACCTTTATTTAACTAGGCAAGTCAGTTAAGAACAAATTCTTCTCTTAGACCACTGCACCACCTGGGAGCAATAGGACCAAGTGAGAGTGCACTTCTGTCATCGATAGCACACGTGTTGTGTCAGCTGTGTGTTTAGGTGAGTGGGGACTTAGTGGGGCGAGGAGCTTCTCTTACCGTCCCTCTCCCTCTCGCTCTCTGGCCGTGACAGGGGTCCAGTGTCTGACCAGTCTCCTCTCAGACGCAGACGCTTCTGCTGAGTCTCCTTCTGCTAGGAGAGAAACACCGTGCCATTTCACCAGTCCCAGCAGAGCACGGGCACAGGCCTGACCAAAATACCCACCCTTTCCCTATGGCTGAGACCCCACACTCCCCTCCTCTTCCCTCCACTGGGGGCTCACATTCCCAGCCCTCACTGCCAGGTGTCTTAGGCTCTGGCAGGCGATACCAGGGGTCTCATACACAAGAAGGAGGGGGACAGGGAGGTTTATCTTAGTGCACATAGGTTACACTAGTTCCGTGGTGTTTGTACAGGAACGGTGACGTTACCTGGTGTTGTATGTATCGAGTTCTGTACAAAATATGCTGCCTCACCCTGCAGATTACCCAGAAGCCCTCTGGCTTATGTGTTCAGCAGCTGTGTGTGTGAGAACACAGCTCAAATGTCTTTCCCAGAACAGATTCAGACAGCAGACCGTTATCTACTGGTGAGGCAAAAATAGCCCAGAGATGGGACAACACATCACCCCCTCTTGTCAACACACACACACACACACACACACACACACACACACACACACACACACACACACACACACACACACACACACACACACACACACACACACACACACACACACACACACACACACACACACACAGCATGTCATGTGGTAGAAGCTTCCAGAAACTGATGTGAGCGCACAGATGTTGTGTAAACACAGACTACATTCAAATAATTGAATCCAGTCTTTCGTACTGTGATACACAGTAAGTGAGAGGAATGTTCTCACCTTGTTATCCTGTGACGGTCCCTTCAGCTCGCGTCCCTTGTCATCTTTAGGGTCAAACAGGTAGAGATAGTCTGAGGCATAGCTGGCTAGCACCTCCCTGCCGTCCCTACTGTAGGCCAATGAGGTCACGCGACATGACTTGTTGAGCAGGTGCCTCGGTACAAACCTCGCACACATTCCTGCCACCCCGCTTCCTGTCTGGAAACCTGCAGAGTGGATGAGATGTATATAGGAAATTAGTATTTTCCATACAGACCTTCAGAAGAAAATGTTATTCTCACCACTGAGCCTAAAGACAATCAAACAGTGATTAACTATGTTATGTACTGTGGTAGTGGGATTCCTTCAAGACTACTGACATTGATAGAATTATTAGTTCATTTTTAGTTATCTGATTGCCTTGAGTTAATAATAATTATCTGGTCGGTGCTTGATTATATTAGCCCTGTTTCACACATGTACATTCTACACGTGTGAATTGGAAATGTGTTTTTAGCATATCCCAAGTCCCCCTGAGACACCCTCAGAGTGGTCACAGCCAGGGACTGCCATTATCAACAGCGACCCTGGAGCTATTAGGGTTAAGTACCTTGCTCAAGGCCACGTCAACAAATGTTTTATCTTATCGGCTCTGGATTCAAACTAGAAACCTTTCTGTTACGGGACAAACGCTCTAAACGCTGGGCTACCTGTAGCCGCCGTTGAGGTTGTGCATACCTGTTGCTATGGTACCCAGCATTCTCCTGTCATAGATACGGACTGAGCTGTCAGAGCAGCCAGTAGCCAGATAGAAGGATTCCACAGGGGATATGGCCATGGATGTTACTGCTCGCCGACAGTCAATCAGGATGTCCTGGTAAAAAAGAAAGTTCAAGATATCTTCATTAAGGGAACTCTGACATCGGTTGTTTGAGTAGTAGGTAAAACTGCTGGTAAACATGGTGGCGAAAAGTCGTTAGTAAAAACAAGTTGTATTTATACATTTGTAACTACACAATAAAACTGTAGTAATAACATCATAGTTACATAAGAATTGTTAATTTGCCTGTAATAGAGTTTAGCTGTACTGTCATAATGCAAACCTACCTTTTTACAGTTAGTTTGCCAGCAGCCAGGAGAAACTCGGACATCAAACCACCGGATTGCTCCATCCTCTCCACAGGACAGGAAAGAATGAGGGTCACTAGGTACCGTCAATATCTACCAATAGAAATAGGTTTTAGAATAGATCCAGAACCTGCTCTGATTGGGCCGTCGAACAGAATTAGAATGCCTGTCTACTGATAGACAGGGGGCTTTAGAATAGATCCAGAACCTGCTCTGATTGGGCCGTCGAACAGAATTAGAATTCCTGTCTACTGATAGACAGGGGGCTTTAGAATAGATTACTTTCACTGCAGCAACACACCAAGGACGTATTTATGGTCCACATACCATTCCTACCTTCCACAGCAATAACAGACCTTGAGGTAAATGTGATGGAGATGGAGATGTGATAGATTGGATATATTAATCAACTCTCTTTATTGAATTACACTCCGATGGCGATAAGATTGAAATGCTGGATAACACAGACGCCCCCGCCCCCCTCACCTCGTAGGCGGCACCGTTATGACAGTGGTACTGCAACACAGGGTCCATGTTGGAACCTCTCTCTACGTTGGTGAGGAAGATCTTGCCGTCGGCTGCTGCAGACACGATCATTCTGTCGTTGGTTTGGGGCAGGAACTTGGCACTGAAGATATTGGATCGATGCCATGATGTAATGGATGCCTTGACCTGGAGAGTGGAAAAATAGCGGGGGACTTTATATTGGCACATATATTGTCTCTCTGTCTCTTCTGCGTCAACAGGTTGAAGCATGTGCTGTACGGTGCCTTGATCATAAACAATGTTTTGGCACAAAAAAGTTGCATCTTACTTTCCGGCTATATGGGTTCGTGATGACCAATTTGTCATCATCTGATCCAGATAAGATGTATTCTCCTGTGTCGTTCCAGCATATCGTATTGACCTGTCATGAAAAACAATAACAGTTTGAAAACACAGGATGATATCAGGCAATTGTCACACTGCACTTACACTGTAAATCACTTCTGTAAGGCATGTTGGTACTTACAGAGCCCTCATGTACATCAAGAGTGGCTTCAAGTTTCAGCCTTTGAACAAACTCTTTTCTTCCTACAGGAAATCATTATGATACCATAAGAACAGTTTTAGCTATCCCATAAGGTAGTCCCTTTAACAACATTTTTATTTTAGCCAACACAAATGTTTAAATACAATAAGTAGTCTTTGTAAAGTATGAATTGATATAAAACACTGCTAATAAAAGAACAGTGTGTTTTAGATCAATTCCTAGCGCAAGGCAGTAGGCTGTTGTAAAACATGTTACTAACACACTGACACATACAGTACAATGACAATAAAGTAGTATATAGACCATTTGTACATAACATATTTAATGAAAACGTTTGTCTCACCTAAGTAGTTACTCCTTGTAAAGTTGTTTATTTTGTTGGAACCGATGGTGCGTTTCCTAATATCCCAAATGAGATTGTTGGTACAGGGCATGGTGTCGAAACACCGTCCGCCTCACAAACAACACACTTTATGTAAGTATTACTGAAATATCTAAGTCATGGTGTCTTACAATTTAGGCTACAAAATAATTTTTTCTGGACTCCTCTTCTGTCTTAGTTCAGTCGCTACAATTGTTTAAATTTTGTATCGTCGTCTGGCAGACTTGCTCGGATGAACAAATCTATAGAACACTGAAAAGTTTCACGTTGGTCTCTCATGAAGAAGGTCGTGCTGATGGTATGTAGCCAGGGAACGTGAGCACTGCGCAGGCCCAGATTAGCCCCGCTCCCAGGTGGTGCAGTGTTCTAAATATATTATTGAACTCTTTGTGATGATCGGCCTATGAATTAGCCTGTGTAAGTATGTGTTAGTTTTGGTCAATGACAAATTATTATGGTATAAATTAGTGCCTAGATAATAATAATAATATTACATTGAATTTATAAAGTGCTTTTCGTTGAAAAACAATCTCAAAGTGCCACAGTATTTATATAATAACCTTATTATAATATTATAATAATAACCATAGATTCTAGTTTCATCAGACTAAAACCGCATCTTCCTACCTGTGTTAAATCCATTGTGTCAGCTGATAATGTGGTTCATGTCATTTGAAAGTGTGTCCAAGAGTCAGTGTCTGGCTTCAGTTCATTTTTTACGTTGTACCATTTCCAATCACGTGTGCAATTCTTGGAAAGTGAAGTAGGATAGGCTTACTGTTCCCTACCAATGGCAGTGGTTGTGGGGCGGAGTTAACGTTCAGTACAACCCCCCCTCCCCAATAATAGATGATTCCATCCAGTAAGCATCATAGAGGATAGCCATGCCTGCTGTCAGCTAATGGTTCACACAATCTATTCTGTCTGATCCGTTCAAGTAGCCCAACGACAGGGTGTACCGGTGGTACAATAAAGCGCGTTGCATATTTATTTGATTCTAAACTGTTGGTGCCAAGTTTCAACAGTCACCAGACATGGCTTTAGTGGGAGTTAGAGCTTCATACCACAGGATTCTTAACCAGATAGAGTTTCTACTACCTGGTAAACTGAGACCCATTTACAACCATCCTGCAGGTAAGGACATGATCAATATTACAGCATCAGGTCCTACTAACCTGGCTGTCTCTGTATCACTCTCCTCATGGTGTCTATTGGTTCATGTCTCCTCCCTGTTGTCTATTGATTAATGTCTAAAAGTCTCCCCATCTTCAGAATACACTTTCTCAATATTTAGAAAATGAGATGCGATAATGTATCACTATCACCTCTGGATGTTTTCTACTCTTCTATTTGGTAAATAAGAGTGATGTTCAATATAGTGGGACTGTGACTGTCACAAAAGAATGTGCAAACTTACAGTAGCAGTGTATTGGGGTTGATGAATGGACCCCTGGTCACGAGTGACCTCTGACGGGGTCATCGTCAATGGAGCAAACACAGTTTTATTATAGTAGAGTTGGAATTGTTTCAATGTGACACGAGGCGTGTGGCTGATTATAACTTTGAGGTTAATGAGGACTTGATGCTGCCCAGTTTGTCTGTCACATGCAAACTATCTGAACGTTGATGAGCTAGTACACAGGGCTCTTCTTCCAGCCCTGGGGAGATAACAGAGACGGACTGGTCATGGGGCAATTCTGGCAAATGCCAGATGGGCTGGTCCATCTTTAGCCTGGTGGGCCTGTCAAAATTGTGGGTTTTGCCAAAATTATAATTATTTGGCTAATATCTGGGGTCTCAAGGGAAAAAATGGTCCTGTGTTTTAGAAATGCTTGGGACGATTTCTGGTCCCAGTCCGTCCCTAGGAGTTAGGGCTGATCTCTGAGCTATAGAAGAGTGGTACACAGAAGGTTGTTCCAAGCAGGGGTTCTCCATTCCGGGTTCATGGGATGTTGTTAATATCAAAATAGGTTGGCACCATGATAAAGTAGAGGGAAGTCAGTATGAGATGTAAAAACACAACACATTAATAACAACTTATAGTTGATAAAACAACCAGTCTAGCTGTCAAATAGACAAGAGAAGGGAAGCATATGAATGGACAATAGGTGTGTAACTAAATGACGTGCATGCCACTACATGCTGGCACTCTTCAATAAATTATCACCCTTGGCAAGTTTTCAATTGGCAAGGCATTGATGTACAGGCAGTGGAAGGAGGACAGAGACAAGCTGAGGGCACGAGAATGACAACAGGTGGAATTATCTAGGAAGGGATTTAACCAGTCACTTTCAATGTCACCTCATCTTAAAACATTTACTACCACGAATCAGGTCGCAAAGTTTAATGCTTGACAACTTCTGTCACTTTACAGAAAGCCTGAGGCCTACTGGTTCAATTGGCATATCATTTTATTGTGGAATCAACCAACTTTTTGCACAAAACTAAATGTCACATAAATCACTGTAACGTTATGTATACAACACAACTGTCATTGCTAACCTTATAATAATTAACCTTAATAATTAAACCATGTTTTGTTTCGTCTGTAGGTCCAAAGACAGTTTTCTTCTGGGCACCAGTGTGTAAATGGGTAAGTGTTAAAAGATTTGTAGCGAAGCAGTTTAGAGGGTTCAGAGAGTTTTTAGAGGGTTCAGAGGGCACTGAGGTGTTTAGAGGGTTTTAGGGGAGTGTTTAGAGGGTTTTAGGGGAGTTTTTAGAGTGTTCAGAGGGCACTGAGATGTTTAGAGGGTTTTAGGGGAGTTTTTAGAGTGTTCAGAGGGCACTGAGATGTTTAGAGGGTTTTAGGGGAGTTTTTAGAGTGTTCAGAGGGCACTGAGATGTTTAGAGGGTTTTAGGGGAGTTTTTAGAGTGTTCAGAGGGCACTGAGGATGTTTAGAGGGTTTTAGGGAGTTTTTAGAGTGTTCAGAGGGCACTGAGAGGTTTTGTTTAGGGCACTGAGAGGGTTTTGTTTTTTTAGAGGGCAGGGAGTTTTAGAGTGTTCAGAGGGCACTGAGATGTTTGAGATGATGTTTAGAGGGTTTTAGGGGAGTTTTTAGAGGTTCAGAGGGCACTGAGATGTTTAGAGGGTTTTAGGGTTTTAGAGGGAGCACTGAGATGTTTAGAGGGTTTTAGGGGAGTTTTTAGAGTGTTCAGAGGGCACTGAGATGTTTAGAGGGCACTGGGTTTTAGAGGGGGAGTTTTAGGGTTTTAGGGGAGGTTCAGAGGGCACTGAGATGTTTAGAGGGTTTTAGGGAGTTTTTAGAGTGTTCAGAGGGCACTGAGATGTTTAGGGGAGTGAGATGTTTAGGGTTTAGGGGAGTGTTTAGAGGGTTCAGAGTTTTAGAGGGTTCAGAGGGCAGAGGGTTCAGAGGGCACTGAGGTGTTTAGAGAGTTTTAGGGGAGTGTTTAGAGGGTTTAGGGGAGTGTTTAGAGGGTTTTAGGGGAGTGTTTAGAGGGTTTAGGGGAGTGTTTAGAGGGTTTTAGGGGAGTGTTTAGAGGGTTTTAGGGGAGTGTTTAGGGGAGTGTTTAGAGGGTTTTAGGGGAGTGTTTAGAGGGTTCTAGAGAGTGTTCAGAGGGTTCTGAGAGTTTAACATTTTGTTCATTGAGTAGACACTCTTATACTGAGTGCATACAGTTTTGTACTGGTCCCTCATGGGAATCGAACCCACAACCGTGGCGTTGCAACGGCATGCTGTCAACTGAGCCACACGGTAAATTAAGACTGCACAGAGGCAGCATGCAGAAACTCATAAGAAGCAATTGCATGTAAGAGTGGAAATGGGAGTGAATAATAATGCATTGGTAATGCCTGACCTATGTCTACATAGTCCTTCCTGTCATGTGAACTGATTGAGGTCGCTTCTAGAGAATGAAGTCACATTTTATAAGCTCCTGTATTCTGCCTCTGTCTAATCTTAATATTCCATACAGTTAATGTTCCACTCTCTGGCCCTCCAAACGGTGTTATATAATGGTCCTATGATGTAGTACACATATGCATGGTTGTGTGACCCCCCCCCCCTCTGTCTCTCTCTCTCTCTCTGTTTCTCTATGTCTCTCTGTCTCTCTCTGTCTCTTTCTACAGGGTCTTGTTTTTGCGGGTCTGGCTGATATGACCCGACCGGCTGATAAACTGAGTCTCTCTCAGTCTGGAGTACTCATGACTACAGGTAATGGAGCAATGAGGACAGAGAGGACAGGAAGTGTGTGTTTGTGTGTGTGAGTGTGTGCATGAGTGTATGAGAGAGTGTGTGTAGCTTGATGACCCTTCAGATGAACAGTTCACTGATAGAATTACTGGCATGGATTCAGACATGTTGGCATGGAACTTTCACACCTGCCCTACATCATGGGTTTTCCATTGCTGCTTTGTAAAAGCCCCACTGACTGTTAACAAGGACTGTAACGGTATGTCCCTGTGTGATAGCACTGTCCTTAAATTACACAAGATGACCCGTGCCTGTTTGAGACTACTCTATCTCAGACTATTTTCAATTAGAGATGATAATTGTGTTTTGGTCCTCGGATACGGCTAGTTACAAACCACTACCGGACGTTTTCCACAACGTGATGTCATTAGCTGTTGATTTGTGTTAAGGTATGGAGTTAGGTAGTGCACAGGGCATAGTTATACAATTCATTTTCCACTTCCAAACCCATCCCTAGGTGGCAGCAGCAACCGGGTCAGGTGCTGGGCTGTGCTAGCCAGGTGCTACTCTGGGCATCTTTTGGGCATGCCTTTGTATTTTCCTTTATGTAAATATTTCTTTTGGTCACCATCACTTGAACCAACAATAACCTGCTTGGGCTGGCCGACCACCAAGTCTCACCAGAGCTAGCCCTGATCCTGGTCAGATGTCTCTTAGCCGGTACCCCCACATACAACACTGACTAGCCCTGATCCTGGTCAGATGTCTCCTAGCCGGTACCCCCACATACAGCACTGACTAGCCCTGATCCTGGTCAGATGTCTCTTAGCCGGTACCCCCACATACAGCACTGACTAGCCCTGATCCTGGTCAGATGTCTCTTAGCCGGTACCCCCACATACAACACTGACTAGCCCTGATCCTGGTCAGATGTCTAGCCGGTACCCCCACATACAACACTGACTAGCCCTGATCCTGGTCAGATGTCTCCTAGCCGGTACCCCCACATACAGCACTGATTATCCCTGATCCTGGTCAGATGTCTCCTAGCCGGTATCCCCACATACAACACTGGCTAGCCCTGATCCTGGTCAGGTGTCTCCTAGCCGGTACCCCCACATACAACACTGACTAGTCCTGATCCTGGTCAGGTGTCTCCTAGCCGGTACCCCCACATACAACACTGACTAGCCCTGATCCTGGTCAGATGTCTCCTAGCCGGTATCCCCACATACAACACTGACTAGCCCTGATCCTGGTCAGTTGTGTCCTAGCCGGTACCCCCACATACAACACTGACTAGCCCTGATCCTGGTAAGGTGTCTCCTAGCCGGTACCCCCACATACAACACTGACTAGCCCTGATCCTGGTCAGATGTCTCCTAGCCGGTACCCCCACATACAACACTGACTAGCCCTGATCCTGGTCAGATGTCTCCTAGCCGGTACCCCACATACAACACTGATTATCCCTGATCCTGGTTAGATGTCTCCTAGCCGGTACCCTCACAAACAACACTGACTAGCCCTGATCCTGGTCAGATGTCTCCTAGCCGGTACCCCCACATACAACACTGACTAGCCCTGATCCTGGTCAGATGTCTCCTAGCCGGTACCCCCACATACAACACTGATTATCCCTGATCCTGGTCAGATGTCTCCTAGCCGGTACCCCACATACAACACTGACTAGCTCTGATCCTGGTCAGATGTCTCCTAGCCGGTACCCCACATACAACACTGACTAGCTCTGATCCTGGTCAGATGTCTCCTAGCCGGTACCCCACATACAACACTGACTAGCTCTGATCCTGGTCAGATGTCTCCTAGCCGGTACCCCACATGCAACACTGATTATCCCTGATCCTGGTTAGATGTCTCCTAGCCGGTACCCTCACAAACAACACTGACTAGCCCTGATCTTGGTCAGATGTCTCCTAGCCGGTACCCCCACATACAACACTGACTAGCCCTGATCCTGGTCAGATGTCTCCTAGTCGGTACCCCCACATACAACACTGACTAGCCCTGATCCTGGTCAGATGTCTCCTAGCCGGTACCCCCACATACAACACTGACTAGCCCTGATCCTGGTCAGATGTCTCCTAGCCGGTACCCCCACATAAAACACTGACTAGCCCTGATCCTGGTCAGATGTCTCCTAGCCGGTACCCCCACATAAAACACTGACTAGCCCTGATCCTGGTCAGATGTCTCCTAGCCGGTACCCCCACATAAAACACTGACATACTCTTAGCCCTCAAAATTCTGAAAAAAGTAGGAAAAGCAAATATTGGATTTTTATACGCATTATGCAACAGTAACACATTTCTGAAGCAGAAACAACATTCAGATGCTCCAACTTTACCTGTCCCTTTACCTGTCCTTTTACCTGTCCCTTTACCTGTCGTTTCCCTGTCCCTTTACCTGTCCCTTTATCTGTCCATTTACCTGTCGTTTACCTGTCCCTTTAACTGTCCGTTTACCTGTCGTTTACCTGTCCCTTTACCTGTCTCTCCACTATTTTACAGGTGTTATTTGGTCCAGATGGTCCCTGGTCATCATTCCCAAGAATTGGTTTCTGTTTTGTTGCAACTGTTTTCTTGGTGCGTCGGGAGCCACCCAACTCTTTAGAATCTGGATGTGAGTGGAACAGACAGTTAGATACAGAGCTACACACCAACTTGTGCCCTTTCAATCAAACCATATTAGGGGGAAATCATAATAATTTGTCAATGTACTGTATGTCAGTCATTGTCTGAGAACAGGCTTGTTAAATACACAGTACCGCTCTGAAGGGCAAAGTGTGCTTGGTCACACATTTATGACAGCTTGTGACATTGTCCTTGGGCTTTGCCTTCTTTGTTGTGGTTTAAACCAGGCACATTATATGCCAAGCCTTCTGCCCTTGTGTTTTTCCTGTCAACTGAGTGATATAACCACAGAGATAAATGTAGATCCTGTTCTGCCTCTATGGATACAACACTGAATAAGTCTGTGGTGTCTACTGCTTTGGAAAGCACATTTGTCAGAATTAGCTAACCGGCCCTAAAAGTTGTATTTGTTTCTGTGTGATCACTAGACTACAGTCCATATCATACAATCTGTTACTCCATAACTACTTGTCTTTCATTTGGTTACACGTTCAAATCAGAGATACGGATACTTTTATAAAGTCCGCCAGGGTCTCTTCCTGAATGTAAAGGATAGCATGCCTGCCAACTTGTCTTTGCACTCTGAGACCTATGATTAGTCTGTTTGAACCTTTATTCTGGTTTGTTAAGGTCGGAGGTCAACCCTGTCCCTCTGTGTTTCTAGGTACCAACAGGAAGTAAAGAAGCAACAAGAAGCAGAGGCTGCTGAACTAAAAATAAAGCAGTTAGCAGAGGCCCATCCATTGTTGGATTATTTAGAACTAGCGACACTAACTAACTAGTGGATCTGATTAACTTGATTAAATGCAATTTCATCTTTGAGGACTTCAACGACCACAGAATCGTCCAACTCAATAACACCCCTCCCTCTGCAAAGCACAATTCATGCTGTTAATTAATAAGTATGAGGTGATAATGTGAAGATGACAGCACGTCTGCGTGAGGATGATGGTAAAAGATTAGTAAAAGGTAAGATTAGGCAAAGAAACATACACATTTACAAATTCACACAACACTTTAAAGATAGTGAATGTTTGAGACTGATGATGGTTAATGTTGTATTTTTCAACGGTAAAACTTTGTTTTAGTCTTTTACCTCTTTGTCTGATTTTAGGACGTTGTGGTATGTATATATTTATTGAAAATAAATTCTAAATTTGGGATAAAACTGTTCCTGACTTGAAGAAACCCTTCTCATGTGCATGAGGTTATTAATGGCCAACTTGATCATAAGCTAAGTTAAAAGATAAACGTGGCTTCTCCAGTTTATTGTTTACATTGTGTCTTTGCCATGTACAGTCCACACCACATGTGGGGCGCATTCAGTACGACACAACGTTTTGGAACGTTCAGATAGAAATATGTAATATTGAACAAACATGCCTCTCTGACATGTAGACAACAGTTGGCAACTAAACGTGGCGCTGTTTTCTAGGAATTGCAAAATGGGGCGGGCTCATAGTGTGGGCTAACTCTCTCTACCAATGGCAGTGGGTTTGGGGCGGGGTTTATATTTCGGTACCGCCCCTCAGGTGACACTCCTACATAATAGATTAGGCACTACGGGTAGATGAGCCTGCTTTCTGTCAATGGTTCATACAGGCTATTCTGTATTCTAGTTACTATAGACAATCAATGACAGGGTGTACTAGAGCCACAATACAGCACATACTATTTATTTATTTAGAACTGTCGGTACCAAGTTCAACAAAAGTAGGAAATAAAACTCTAGTCTCCAGTCATGGCTTTAGTGGGAGTTAGAGCTTCATACCACAGGATTCTTAACAAGATCGAGCTCAAACTACCTGCTAAACTGAGACCTTTCTACAACCATCCAGCAGGTAAGGACATCATTATTATCAGGCTCACCTCAACATGACAGATCTGCATCACTTCCACTGTTCTCACCATTTTACAGTACAGACACTATACTGTATACTCTGGTACACATGGTCAATATGTATAATGTAAATGACGCCTGCTGTCTGTGCCTACTTGTGAAAACAGCCTAACCTGTTCTGCTAGGGCGAGTATGAGGTGTTCTCTCATTTGTGTCTGGAAGTAGCTAGCAAGTTAGCCAACGTTAGCTAGTTATCTTGGGTGCTTGACAGCCGCTGTGGGGTCAGAACACTCGGATCAACCCCACTCCTCGGCCAGAGCGTCCAGTGTGCGCTCTGAACGCTGCCAGAGCGAAACGCTCAGAGTTTACAAACGGCCAATCTGACAAAACTCTGAATTTACGAACCGCCAGAGCGCACAATAAGCGCTCTCTGGCACTCCAGATTGAATTTACGAACATTTACAACGAACGACTGGTCGCGTCCATAGATACAGAACAAAAAGACTGAATTGACTGGGTAACGTCTCTGGCAACCGAACCGATAGAACGGACGAGCTGCCGGTTTGGGTAGCAACCCCAGATTTGTGTCGGGACTATATCTTGTCGAAGGATGAAATAGTATGAATAAATTAATAAAAAATAAGACGTCGAGAGCCGGCAAACGTGCCAATACATACTCCAAACACCGGCTTCAAGGGATTACTAACATATTCAAATAAAGATTGACACATTTTCATTAAAAACGTTATTTTCATTAATTTATTCATACTATTGCATCATTCCACAAGATATAGTCCCGACACAAATCTAGGGTTACTACCCAAGAGACGCGACCCAGTCGTTCAGTCTTTTAGTTCTGTATCAATGGACGCGACCCAGTCGTGATTTCGATTGGCAGAGAAACGCTGCATGCCTGTCTGTCCCGACTCCCTACACTTTCATTACTAAGGGACACCTGGATATCGGAGAGATAGACAGCAAGGTGTACACAAATCTCAGCTGTGTCTAAAAGAAATGTGAGAAAATGTCTAGATTATTTTTACAGTAGAGATCAAGTTTATAAATTCCCTGCCTGGGCTGATGAGACAGTGGATTGCTCAATCAAACGGAACAGAATAAATGGGCATTTTAACATCATAGATTTAGGGTGCGTTCGTAAAATCGCTCTGGCTACATACTCGGATATCAGAGCACTGAGTGTGCCAGTGAGCAGAATAACTGATCCATTTACGAAGGCTCAACACCCTTTGAATATGGCCGGTGTCAGTAAACCTCGGCAAAAAAGCGTAATTAAATTGTTGCCAGCATCACAGTTACAGTCACTAACACTCTAGATAACATGAAAACAGCCTAACCAGCTCTGCTAGGGCGAGTAAAATGGTCAGAGTGAGGTGTTCTCTCATTTATGTCTGGAAGTAGCTAGCCAGCTAGCTAACTTTAGCTAACAATGCGGTTTTAAACAATCAGCGTTCAGGATTAGAGCCACCCATTGTATACCTATGGATAATTCTGGATAAGAATTCTTCCATTTATTCTGGATCAAATCTACCATTTGGCACAGCAATTGACTTTTGCGGGGAGGGGTGTTGGAAAGATGTTAAAGACATTTTCAGAAAGGAGAAAGTGACTGCTATCATTTACTGACAAACAAGAGCATTAAACATTTGTATCAACAGAAATAGATAAACGGTCATATGAACTAGTGCTCTTTAGCATGTGAATGAGTGCTCTAAACTTAGATTGAGTTGAAACCTGAGTTGAAACCTACAGTAGCAGTGCTTGGACTTTGGATGGGGGACCCTTGGTCAGTGCTAGTCAGTCTTAGTCTAGCAAACCATGTGCAACCTTGACCTTGAGGTTATCTTAAATGGAGCAAACATAGTTTTATTACAGCAGTGTTGGTGTAGCAACTACGTCAGTCTGCAGCTGAATTGAATTTAGAGGTGAATAAGGACAAACAGTGTTGATGCTGCTAATCTGAATGCTGATGAGGGAGTACACAGGGCTCTTCTCTCAGCCCTGGGGAGTTAGGGCTGAACTATAACAGTGTGTTAATGTGACAGAAGGTTGTTCCAATCAGTGGTTCTCAATTCCTTGTTCACAGGATATTGTTAATTAATATCAAAATAGTTTGGGAGCATAATGATACAGAGATGAGATTAGAATCATAACGAAGATGAAAAGCAAAGCAATGAAGTAAAACCAGGTTGATAAAACAACCAGCCTCGCTGTCAGATAGACAAGAGAAGGGAAGACTATGAATGGACAATAGGTGTGAAGCTAAGTGACGTTCAACCACCATGTTTAGCACTCTTCAATAAATTATAGCCCTTGGCAAGTTTTCAATTGGCCAGAAGAGAGCAGGAGAATAACATTTGTTAAAACCATAGGAAGATACTGATTTCAGTCACTTTCAGTTCTACTTTATCTCTCTATTTCATCTTTATATTTCACTCCTCAACAACAAATCAAAGGATTTCACAGTTTAATGCTGCACAACATTTATCTATTTATGGAACTTTTTCATGCCTAACTGCTTTGGCATATCCCACTTAGACATCTATTCCACATTGGTTCAACTTAAATTCATTGAAATGACGTGGAAACAACGTTGATTCAACCAGTGTGTGCCCAGTGTGATCTCTTTGTTGCGGTATCAACCAACTGTTTACACAAAACTAACTCTCACATGAATCATTGTAATATTGTGTAATTGTACTCAACTTTCATTTATAACCTTTCTAAATAAACACTGATATGCTTCCCTTTGTAGGTCCAAAGACAGTCTTCTTCTGGGCACCAGTGTGTAAATGGGTAAGAGTTGATATCCTTAACAAGTGTCTCATGTGCTGGACATCTTATAATGGTGCTAAAAGTATGCATGGTTGTGTGAAATTCTCTCTCTCTCTCTCTCTCTCTCTCTCTCTCTCTCTCTCTCTCTATATATATATATATATATATATATCTCCCTCTCTCACTATCTCTCTCTCTCTCTCTCTCACTATCTCTCTCTCCCTCTCTCTCTCACTATCTCTCTCTCTCTCCCTCTCTCTCACTGTCTCTCTCTCTCTCCTCTCTCTCTCTCTCTCTCTCTCTCTCTCTCTCTCTCTCTCTCTCTCTCTCTCTCTCTCTCTCTCTCTCTCTCTCTCTCTCTCTCTCTCTACAGGGTCTGGTTATGGCTGGCATGGCTGATATGACAAGGCCAGCTGATAAACTGAGCCTCTCTCAGTCTGGAGTACTCATGACTACAGGTAATGGACATTGTGGGAAAGACAATGTTTGACATTTACATCCCCTATACAACAGGAACAAATTCCTGAAGCTGAAAAACATTCAGATGCTCCAACTTTACCTGTCTTGTCACCCCTCTATTTTGCAGGTGTTATTTGGTCCCGATATTCTCTTGTCATTATTCCGAAGAACTGGGGTCTCTTTTTTGTCAACGGTTTTCTTGGATTGGCAGGAGCCAACCAACTTGTTAGAATCTGGATGTGAGTGGGACAGACTCCATAGTTACACACAGAGCTATGCAAACTGACATGCATGGCAGTGGGCCCCTATTCAATCAAACCCTATAAGGAGAAAAAAAGTGAAATAAAAACAAAATTCTGATGGGGTGTATGTCAATCAATGCCATTGTCCGACAATAACATTGTTAATAATTATACAGTACTGCTTTGCAGGGCAAAGTGTGTTTGGTCAAAAACAGATTCATTTATGACAGTACATTGTCCTTGGACATGGTGTCGATACCAGTTTGGAACTTTTTTCAGACACATTTTTTGTTGGCAAACTGGTCCTGAGAGTTGTATGTTGCAACATTTGTTTGCACTTTAAAAACAGAGGGCTAAATTGATCTGTCAGGGTCCTTGCCTGAATGTAAAGGATAGCATGCCTGCCAACTTGTCTTTGCTCTCTGAGACCTATGATTAGTCTGTTTGAACCTTTGTTTTGGTTTGTTAAGGTCGGAGGTCAACCCTGTCCCTCTGTGTTTCTAGGTACCAACAGGAAGTAAAGAAGCAACAGGACGAGAAGGCCCAGATCCCCATCATATAACACACACACATACACACACACACACACATACACACACACATACACATACACACACACATATTTAATTTCTTCATGTCTTAATCCATTTTTATGCAAAGTCTGTAAAGTCAACCTTCAACAGTCACTAACACTGGTTTGATATACAGTACATATCACAGGTCTTATATACAGTACATGTCACAGGTCTTATATACAGTACATCACAGGTCTTATATACAGTACATGTCACAGGTCTTATATACAGTACATATCACAGGTCTTATATACAGTACATATCACAGGTCTTATATACAGTACATGTCACAGGTCTTATATACAGTACATATCACAGGTCTTATATACAGTACATGTCACAGGTCTTATATACAGTACATATCACAGGTCTTATATACAGTACATATCACAGGTCTTATATACAGTACATATCACAGGTCTTATATACAGTACATATCACAGGTCTTATATACAGTACATATCACAGGTCTTATATACAGTACATATCACAGGTCTTATATACAGTACATATCACAGGTCTTATATAGTACATATCACAGGTCTTATATATAGTACATATCACAGGTCTTATATACAGTACATATCACAGGTCTAATATACAGTACATATCACAGGTCTTATATATAGTACATATCACAGGTCTTATATACAGTACATATCACAGGTGGCCGGTTGCAACTTCATTTGGGAGGGCTGGCTCATAGTGATGGCTGGAACGGAATACATGGAATTTCCATGGTTACCTGTTTGATAACATTCTATTCACTCCATTCCAGCCATTAATATTAGCATTCCTCCCCTCAGCAGCCTCCTGTGATATGTATATAACCAGGCACTATATTCTAATAGGCCTAATGAATATGTAGGAATTTACATTCCTTCCTTTTTTGTGTTAGAATTATTTTGAGACCAAGGAAATATCAGGTTTTGGCTCGAACTCTCAATATTTGTAATAGATTTGTGCCCTTAAATATTTACTTAGTATTATGTGCATTTAATACAGTTGTTTGTAGGATTACATAATTGTTGTAATTTAAATAAAATAATGTATTTATGAAAGCTGTATCTGTAAAATCGTTTGTTTTCCGTAGTTAAAATGTTACAACCTTGTAGGCCTACAGGCCAGATGAATGAAATATTTAGCTGTTTTGATAAGGACTAACTTTTCATTGCTTTTGTTGTTCTTCATTTATATTTATTCACATGTTTGTCATATTTTACAATACATTGTAAACATTACATTATAAACCTTTTGAACATAGATAGCTATAGAACCCTGATATGTTCTATGATTTGGTTGTTTTTGTGCATTTCTGTGTGGCCCTGGCCTCACCATCTCGTCGGCAGCGTATAGGCGCCACCTTGTGGCAATTTGGCAAACTACAGTGCAGGACAGGAAAAGAGGTCTTACCTTCAGTTTATTTACAATACATAGCTACAAAGAAAAGCAAGGATGCAGTATGAAACCAGCGCTCTCTTACAATACCACTTATCTAATGTAACTAGCTTCTCAATAAACTACCTAGCCAAATATCCCAATTTCGCAAAGAGGTTTCTATACCATTGTTACAGCCAGTAATATGCACAGTCACGGTGGCCGAGAGGTTAAGGCGTTGGACTCGAAATCCAATGGGGTTTCCCCGCACAGGTTCGAATCCTGTTCGTGACGATTGTTCGCTTTTAGTATTTGCAGTTGTATTAAAGAAAGCATACGGCAAATATATCGACAAAAGCAGTTTCTGCTTATATAGGCTTAGTTGGATTTCGAAAAAGCTATATGGAGAATTTATGCTTTATTATGGGGGAATGAGCTCTGAACGTAACACGCCCCCTTGATAACCATGTGTTGTTCTCGTCTCCCTAATTTTGACAGCTGTAAATTAATTTGAACCTGATTTGAACGATTTCCACCATCACTACTTGTCTCTCTTTCTCGCTTCAGTGACTTTAATCAAATATGTTCGCCATTGTGCCAAACGATGCTCAATTCTTGATAAAAGACATAAGGTTGGGATTGAAGAATTTAAATTTAATCTTTATTGTGTTGGAAATGGGTGAGTGGTGAATGACAGTAAAATGTTTGTTTTATAAAAACATTCTGTGTTTCATTTGGTGATGAATGAATGAATGCAAACTTTGTTCATTCTCTCCTTCCCTCCACCTGAAGGAAGGGTAACTAAAACAAAGGATGGGCATGAGGTTCGCTCCTGCAAGGTGGGGATCATTTTTTCATTATTCCCCCTCCATCTTTATTCATTCTCATCCTGCCTTTTTCTGCTCTTCCCCCATCTTCATTCAGTCTCATCCTGCCTTTTTCTGCTCTTCCCCCATCTTCATTCAGTCTCATCCTGCCTTTTTCTGCTCACCCCCATCTTCATTCAGTCTCATCCATCCAGCCTTTTTCTGCTCTCCCCCATCTTCATTCAGTCTCATCCTGCCCTTTTCTGCTCTCCCCCATCTTCATTCAGTCTCATCCTGCCATTTTTCTGCCTTTTCTGCTCTCCCCCATCTTCATTCAGTCTCATCCTGCCTTTTTCTGCTCTCCCCCATCTTCATTCAGTCTCATCCTGCCTTTTCTGCTCTCCCCCATCTTCATTCAGTCTCATCCTGTCTCATCCTTTTTCTGCTCTCCCCCCCATCTTCATTCAGTCTCATCCTGCCTTTTTCTGCTTTTCTGCTCTCCCCCATCATCTTCATTCAGTCTCATCCTGCCCTTTTCTGCTCTCCCCATCATCTTCATCTTCATTCAGTCTCATCCTGCCCTTTTCTGCTCTCCCCCATCTTCATTCAGTCTCATCCTGCCCTTTTCTGCTCTCCCCATCTTCATTCTCTCATTCCCCCATCTTCATTCAGTCTCATCCTGCCTTTTCTGCTCTCCCCCATCTTCATTCAGTCTCATCCTGCCTTTTTCTGCTCTCCCCCATCTTCATTCAGTCTCATCCTGCCCTTTTCTGCTCTCCCCCCATCTTCATTCAGTCTCATCCTGCCTTTTCTGCTCCCCCATCTTCATTCAGTCTCATCCTGCCTTTTCTGCTCTCCCCCATCTTCATTCAGTCTCATCTTTTCTGCCTTTTTCTGTCTCTCCTGCCCCCCATCTTCATTCAGTCTCATCCTGCCTTTTTCTGCTCTCCCCCATCTTCATTCAGTCTCATCCTGCCTTTTCTGCTCTCCCCCATCTTCATTCATTCTCATCCTGCCTTTTTCTGCTCTCCCCCATCTTCATTCAGTCTCATCCTGCCCTTTTCTGCTCTTCCCCCATCTTCATTCAGTCTCATCCTGCCCTTTTCTGCTCTCCCCCATCTTCATTCAGTCTCATCCTGCCTTTTTCTGCTCTCCCCATCCATTCATCTTCATTCAGTCTCATCCTGCCTTTTTCTGCTCTCCCCCATCTTCATTCAGTCTCATCCTGCCCTTTTCTGCTCTCTTTTCCCCATCTTCATTCAGTCTGCCTGCCCTTTTCTGCTCTCCCCCATCTTCATTCAGTCTCATCCTGCCTTTTTCTGCTCTCCCCCATCTTCATTCAGTCTCATCCTGCCTTTTTCTGCTCTCCCCCATCTTCATTCAGTCTCATCCTGCCTTTTCTGCTCTCCCCATCTTCATTCAGTCTCATCCTGCCTTTTTCTGCTCTCCCCCATCTTCATTCAGTCTCATCCTGCCTTTTTCTGCTCTCCCCCATCTTCATTCAGTCTCATCCTGCCTTTTCTGCTCTCCCCCCATCTTCATTCAGTCTCATCCTGCCCTTTTCTGGCTTCCCCATCTTCATTTCTTCCTGCTCTCCCCCATCTTCATTCAGTCTCATCCTGCCCTTTTCTGCTCTTCCCCATCTTCATTCAGTCTCATCCTGCCCTTTTCTGCTCTCTCCCCATCTTCATTCAGTCTCATCCTGCCTTTTTCTGCTCTCCCCCATCTTCATTGTCTCATCCTGCCTTTTCTGCTCTCCCCATCTTCATTCAGTCTCATCCTGCCTTTTCTGCTCTTCCCCATCTTCATTCAGTCTCATCCTGCCTTTTTCTGCTCTCCCCATCTTCATTCAGTCTCATCCTGCCTTTTCTGCTCTCCCCATCTTCATTCAGTCTCATCCTGCCTTTTTCTGTCTCTCCCCCATCTTCATTCAGTCTCATCCTGCCTTTTTCTGCTCTCCCCCATCTTCATTCAGTCTCATCCTGCCTTTTCTGCTCTCCCCCATCTTCATTCAGTCTCATCCTGCCCTTTTCTGCTCTCCCCCATCTTCATTCAGTCTCATCCTGCCTTTTTCTGCTCTCCCCATCTTCATTCAGTCTCATCCTGCCCTTTTCTGTCTCCCCCATCATTGTCTCATCCTGCCTTTTCTGCTCTCCCCCATCTTCATTCAGTCTCATCCTGCCCTTTTCTGCCTCCCCCATCTTCATTCATCTGCTCTCCCCATCTTCATTCAGTCTCATCCTGCCTTTTTCTGCTCTCCCCCATTCATTCAGTCTCATCCTGCCTTTTTCTGCTCTCCCCCAAATCAGCTCTCCCCCATCTTCATTAAATCCTGCCTTTTCTGCTCTCCCCCATCTTCATTCAGTCTCATCCTGCCTCTCCCCCCATCTTCATTCAGTCTCATCCTGCCCTTTTCTGCTCTTCCCCATCTTCATTCAGTCTCATCCTGCCCTTTTCTGCTTCCCCCATCTTCATTCAGTCTCATCCTGCCTTTTTCTGCTCTTCCCCCATCTTCATTTCTCATCCTGCCTTTTCTTCCCCCATCTTCATTCAGTCTCATCCTGCCCTTTTCTGCTCTCCCCCATCTTCATTCAGTCTCATCCTGCCTTTTTCTGCTCTTCCCCCATCTTCATTCAGTCTCATCCTGCCTTTTCTGCTCTCCCCCATCTTCATTCAGTCTCATCCTGCCCTTTTTCTGCTCTCCCCCATCTTCATTGTCTCATCCTGCCTTTTTCTGCTCTCCCCCATCTTCATTCAGTCTCATCCTGCCTTTTCTGCTCTCCCCCATCTTCATTCAGTTCATCCTGCCTTTTTCTGCTCTCCCCCATCTTCATTCAGTCTCAATCTTCATTCAGTCTCATCCTGCCCTTTTCTGTCCCCCATCTTCATTGTCTCATCCTGCCTTTTTCTGCTCTCCCCCATCTTCATTCAGTCTCATCCTGCCTTTTTCTGCTCTCCCCCATCTTCATTCAGTCTCATCCCAATCTCCCCCATCTTCATTCATATGGCTCTTCCCCCATCTTCATTCAAATCTTCATTCAGTCTCATCCTGCCCTTTTCTGCTCTCCCCCATCTTCATTCAGTCTCATCCTGCCTTTTTCTGCTCTCTCCCCATCATTCAGTCTCATCCTGAGTTTTTTCTGCTCTCCCCCATCTTCTCAGTCTCATTCTTCCCCCATCTTCATTCAGTCTCATCCTGCCCTTTTGCTCTCCCCCATCTCAGTCCCCATCTTCATTCAGTCTCATCCTGCCTTTTTCTGCTCTCCCCCATCTTCATTCTGTCTCATCCTGCCTTTTTCTGCTCTCCCCATCTTCATTCAGTCTCATCCTGCCTTTTTCTGCTCTCCCCCCATCTTCATTCAGTCTCATCCTGCCTTTTTTCTGCTCTCCCCATCTTCATTCAGTCTCATCCTGCCTTTTTCTGCTTTCCCCCATCTTCATTCAGTCTCATATGCTCTCCCCCATCTTCATTCAGTCTCATCCTACTTTTCTGCTCTCCCCCATCTTTGTCTCATCCTCTTTTCTTCCCCATCTTCATTCAGTCTCATCCTGCCCTTTTCTGCTCTTCCCCCATCTTCATTCAGTCTCATCCTGCCCTTTTCTGCTCTCCCCCATCTTCATTCAGTCTCATCCTGCCTTTTTCTGCTTTCCCCCATCTTCATTCAGTCCTTTTGCTCTCTCCCCATCTTCTTTCTCTCTGCTCTCCCCATCTTCATTCAGTCTCATCCTGCCTTTTTCTGCTCTCCCCCATCTTCATTCATCTGCTCTCCCCCATCTTCATTCATCTGCCTTTTTCTGCCTTTTTCTCATTCTCATCCTGCCTTTTTCTGCTCCCCCATCTTCATTCAGTCTCATCCTGCCTTTTCTGCTCTCCCCCATCTTCATTCAGTCTCATCCTGCCCTTTTCTGCTCTCCCCATCTTCATTCAGTCTCATCCTGCCTTTTTCAGCTCTTCCCCATCTTCATTCAGTCTCATCCTGCCCTTTTCCTTTCTTCATTCAGTCTCATCCTGCCCTTTTCTGCTCTCCCCCATCTTCATTCAGTCTCATCCTGCCTTTTTCTGCTCTCCCCCATCTTCATTCAGTCTCATCCTGCCTTTTCTGCTCTCCCCCATCTTCATTCAGTCTCATCCTGCCTCTTTTCTGCTCTTCCCCCATCTTCATTCAGTCTCATCCTGCCTTTTTCTGCTCTCCCCCATCTTCATTCAGTCTCATCCTGCCCTTTTCTGCTCTCCCCCATCTTCATTCAGTCTCATCCTGCCCTTTTCTGCTCTCCCCCATCTTCATTCAGTCTCATCCTGCCTTTTTCTGCTCTCTCATTCATGCAAACCTTCTACCTGTCTCCCGTAAAGTGGGATAATTGCTCTCTTCCACCTCCCTCTCCTGTCAGGTGGCTGATAAAAGTGGGTGCATCACCCTGTCTGTGTGGGACGAGGTCGGTGGACTCATCCAGCCAGGAGACATCCTCCGCCTCTCACGAGGGTATCTATCTATCTATCTAGTTCTGTCTCTCTCTCTGAAAATTATGTCACTATGTCAATATACATTGTTGTAATGATGTGCAAATAGTTCAAGTAAAAAATGAACATAAATAAACATAAATATGGGTTGTATTTACAATGATGTTTGTTCTTCACTGCTTGACCTTTTCTTGTGGCAACAGGAATCTTGCTGTTGTAATTGCACACTGTGGTATTTCACCCAATAGATATGGGACTTCATCAAAGTTGGATTTGTTTTCGAGTTCTTTGTGGGTCTGTGTAATCTGAGGGAAATATGTGTCTCTAATATGGTCATACGTTTGAAAAGGAGGTTTGGAAGTGCAGCTCAGTGTCTCTCTCTCTGTCGTCTGTCTGTTTCTCTCTCTCGTCAGCTATGCATCCCTGTGGAAGGGCTGTCTGACACTCTACACAGGCAGAGGAGGAGACCTGCAGAAGATAGGAGAGTAAGACACACAAACTGTTGACTTGGATGTTAATGTGTTGTAGATTTAGTTAAGGTACTGATCTGTGTTGTATTGCAGTTTTTGCATGGTCTTCTCTGAGGTGCCAAACTTTAGTGAACCAAACCCAGAGGTACTGGCCCAGGCCAACAGGCCGGTGAGTACACACACCAGAATGATCTATACATTTTATTTGTCATGTTATTTTCTACATCTCCCTTCCTCCCCATCACCTCTTCCTTCTCTCTCTGTTCATCTCATCCTCCTCTCCTTCTCTCTCTGTTCATCTCATCCTCCTCTCCTTCTCTCTCTGTTCATCTCATCCTCCTCTCCTTCTCTCTCTGTTCATCTCATCCTCCTCTCCTTCTCTCTCTGTTCATCTCATCCTCCTCTCCTTCTCTCTCTGTTCATCTCATCCTCCTCTCCTTCTCTCTCTGTTCATCTCATCCTCCTCTCCTTCTCTCTCTGTTCATCTCATCCTCCTCTCCAGTCTAAAGTTGAGTCCCAGAACAGTTCTTCTGTCAATCAAAGCTCCACCCCCTCAGTCCCCACCCTCACATACTCTTCCAATGGATGCTCTCCGCTCTCCCGGAATCCAACCTATGGGAGCACAGGACAGCAGACTGGGCGAGGCTCCGGAGGTCCTGGCACCGAACCCAAGCCCACAGAATCTGTGGGCAACAGCAGGGACCCACGGCAAGGGCTAAAGAGGAAATGACGCTAGTTTCAAATCAACACGTATCTTGGGCCTAGCTGTATTTTTATTTAGCAAGTTAAATCATTTTTGTTAACATGGCCATCATTTTCTAAGGAATGTTACACGTTTGGTTCAAATAAATAAATCATAACTAAAAGATTTTGGGGGTTTGAGGTAAAGTTACTCAACTCACTCCAACTGTTCCAACATGTCCGTACTGGCAGATAGCCTGCCCCTCTTTCAACACGACCGTACCGGCAGATAGCCTGACCCCCTTTCAACACGTCCGTACCGGCAGATAGCCTGCCCCCCTTTCAACACGTCCGTACCGGCAGATAGCCTGCCCCCTTTCAACACGTCCGTACCGGCAGATAGCCTGCCCCCCTTTCCACACGTCCGTACCGGCAGATAGCCTGACCCCCTTTCAACAAGTCCGTACCGGCAGATAGCCTGACCCCCTTTCAACACGTCCGTACCGGCAGATAGCCTGACCCCATTTCACACAAGTCCGCCTCCCTTTCAACACGTCCCGGCAGATAGCCTGACCCCATTTCAACAAGTCCGTACCGGCAGATAGCCTGACCCCATTTCAACAAGTCCGTACCGGCAGATAGCCTGACCCCATTTCGACAAGTCCGTACCGGCAGATAGCCTGACCCCATTTCGACAAGTCGCCTTACCGGCAGATAGCCTGACCCCATTTCGACAGTACCGGCAGATAGCCTGACCCATTTCGACAAGTCCGTACCGGCAGATAGCCTGACCCCATTTCAACACAAGTCCGCCCCCTTTCCACATGTCCGGCAGATAGCCTGACCCCATTTCAACAAGTCCGCCTGACCCCGTTTCAACAAGTCCGGCAGATAGCCTGCCCCCATTTCAACAAGTCCGTACCGGCAGATAGCCTGCCCCCATTTCAACAAGTCCGTACCGGCAGATAGCCTGACCCCCCATTTCAACAAGTCCGTACCGGCAGATAGCCTGACCCCATTTCAACAAGTCCGTACCGGCAGATAGCCTGACCCCATTTCAACAAGTCCGTACCGGCAGATAGCCTGACCCCATTTCAACAAGTCCGTACCGGCAGATAGCCTGACCCCATTTCAACAAGTCCGTACCGGCAGATAGCCTGACCCCATTTCAACAAGTCCGTACCGGCAGATAGCCTGACCCCATTTCAACAAGTCCGTACCGGCAGATAGCCTGACCCCATTTCAACAAGTCCTACCGGCAGATAGCCTGACCCCATTTCAACAAGTCCGTACCGGCAGATAGCCTGACCCCATTTCAACAAGTCCGTACCGGCAGATAGCCTGACCCCATTTCAACAAGTCCGTACCGGCAGATAGCCTGACCCCATTTCAACAAGTCCGTACCGGCAGATAGCCTGACCCCATTTCAACAAGTCCGTACCGGCAGATAGCCTGACCCCATTTCAACAAGTCCGTACCGGCAGATAGCCTGCCCCCCTTTTATTTGCAGTAGGTAGAAGTTGTTTCTTGGAAAGAGGCAAAGAGTGAGACCAGGTTAGAGGACTTTCTCTTGAATATTTCTGGAACACTGCAGATTCTAGTGAGAAAATGTCCTTACATATAAATCACACAGAGGAACAACACCCTACCAAGCACATCCAAGAGAGATAGACCTACTCATTCAAGGGTTTTGCTTTATTTGTCCTGTTTTCTACATTGTAGGGCTAGCCAATGGAAGTCCATAGAGTCACTCCTCCCAACAAAATAATGTGAGAGACTAGCTCCCTATGAGTCCAGTAGGCTATAAAAGAAACACAAGCAATGACCGCCTGACGAAGGCTCCTGCAGTCAGACAACTTAACTGTGGTGCAGGATGTTGTGTGCTGGATTTCCTTTCTATTCAGAGTCAAGTTATGTCCCAGCTGGTCTGCTATTGACTTCCTATTTATAAGCCTTGTCCCCTGACGAAGACCAATGGTATGTTCTTCCTAATTCTACCAAGACTAAAAATGAAACTGAAAGTCTGTCCATGTGGGTGGAGACAGTATTTCTGTAGTAGCCAGAAGGTTTTTCCATTCGGTTAGTTTGCAAAGACGATGGACAAATACAGACCGAGTGCCTGAGAGAAGTTTGAGGTGTTAGCTGCTAACGATTGCTCCACGATCAGCTACAGACACATATCCTTACTGGTTTGAGAGGCTTTCACTTTTAACAACTGTTCTCAGACCAATCATGCTTGACGAGGGTGTACGCTATGAGGCCCTATCAGTGGCATTGGGAGCCACGGTGAGGCCCTTGTCCGACTTTCAGAGGAACAACCCTGGCAAGACACCTGAAAACCTTCTGACTGTGGAAGGCTTTGTCATCGGTTCTGTCCTGGGCATCCCCTCTCTCCTGCAGTGGCTCAGCCCTGTCTCATGCTCGACATCAGTGCCTGTCTTCCACCAGGACAAAAGAAAGGTAATCAACACCAAACTCTTTGTGGATGAGGCAAAATTCTTTGATAGGAAGTTCGATTATGACTTCACCAACGTTTCCGACTCTGAGAGTTTTGAGAGAGGCGATGAGAGTTACAAGCGACCGTGTGGATGGAAACGGATCGCGTTGAAGGGTCTGGACAAATACGGAGATAACACATGGCTCGGTCCAAAAGGGATTCGGACATACTCATACCCCGGGGAGTGGCCAGTGTCATACCACGGTACCAGCGAGGACGGGGCTAAAGGCATCATCCAGTCCCACTATAAAGTAGGAGCCAGGCAGCTCTACGGGTGAGGCATCTACTCCACTCCTGACCTCAGCCAAGCCAGCGGCTACGCTGGAGACTTTGTGTCGAAGACAAACGGGAAAACCTACAGGATAGTCCTTCAGAACCGTATCAACCCAGCCCAACGGAAGATCTGTAAGAGAGTTGACTACTGGCTTGTTCCAGTTAAAGATGGCACATCTGAGAAAGGAGAGAGGAGGATTGTGGAGAGCTCCATCCACCCCTATGGGATTCTGCTGAAGGAGATGTGAAGGGGCATGTGATAAGAGAAGGTAAACCAAAGTCATAGGGAAGGTGTCAATTACATACTCCCCGCGTCCTCTCTCCTCGTACCTTTCTCAAAACCCATTACATCAGAAAGCCAGAGTTCCTTCCCCTCAGACCTTCTCTTCCAATCTGTTTTGAGAAGGAGACAAGGAGTATGCAATTGAGATCTTCCCATATAGAGACTTTAGAGCAGGTTGCTATATTGCTTATTTTTCAGAAATAATTGCCTTTTGAAGGAGTTAGATTATATTTCATTAATTAGATTTGAACTTCTAGATATTCCGTCGTCTTTCTTCATTTGATAGTTGTCTGTCTGTATCAGTGAAGTGCCTTACTGTGTGCCATTTGTGAATTACATCTATGTTTATGTAACATGTGTTCACTATATTTTCTACAATGTATCCATGTTTCTACAGTTAATGGTGTGGCATTAATTATGCACCTTGTTTGGTGAGTTGAACTGGATCTTTTGTTCAGTGATCTGCCATTTCTGCTTTTTCCTTTTTTTATATGATTAAATGTATTATTTTGTTTCACCATACACTTTTATCACCCTTTTTGTTAGCTTCTGTTTTAGTTTCCTCTAGAACATTAAACTAGTGCCAACAGATCTGTCCCTGCAACATGTTGTACTGCACTTCTGCTGTTTGAACACAGGAGGGCAGCACACAGTTTACATGACAATTTCTCAGGGTAGTCATTCTCAGCTGTGAGGAAGTGGTTTATTTTATAAAGTCACACCTTAACATGACTATTTCTCAGGGTAGTCATTCTCAGCTGTGAGGAAGTGGTTTATTTTATAAAGTCACACCTGCTGTAACATGACTATTTCTCAGGGTAGTCATTCTCAGCTGTGAGGAAGTGGTTTATTTTATAAAGTCACACCTGCTGTAACATGACTATTTCTCAGGGTAGTCATTCTCAGCTGTGAGGAAGTGGTTTATTTTATAAAGTCACACCTGCTGTAACATGACTATTTCTCAGGGTAGTCATTCTCAGCTGTGAGGAAGTGGTTTATTTTATAAAGTCACACCTGCTGTAACATGACTATTTCTCAGGGTAGTCATTCTCAGCTGTGAGGAAGTGGTTTATTTTACAAAGTCACACCTGCTAAAAACATGACTATTTCAAGGTGTTAATGATGTTTGAAATAAAGATGCCTCAAACAGATAAAGTTCAATAGACATTTATGTATTTGCCCCTGCATGTAGTATATTTGCATATAGAAAATAAATGATATTGTCCATCTGATGAAACTTTTCCTGTGGCATCACTTTAGAATGCAAAAACCTCTCAGTGTATCCATCATACTCATTATCAACACAGTAAACCTGACACCCTGTGCTGTAGGTAGACATAGGGAAACATGGGAACTCATTCATATGATCTAGTAGTGCACGTGTCAAACTCATTCACATGATCTAGTAGTGCACGTGTCAAACTCATTCACATGATCTAGTAGTGCACGTGTCAAACTCATTCACATGATCTAGTAGTGCACGTGTCAAACTCATTCACATGATCTAGTAGTGCACGTGTCAAACTCATTCACATGATCTAGTAGTGCACGTGTCAAACTCATTCACATGATCTAGTAGTGCACGTGTCAAACTCATTCACATGATCTAGTAGTGCACGTGTCAAACTCATTCACATGATCTAGTAGTGCACGTGTCAAACTCATTCACATGATCTAGTAGTGCACGTGTCAAACTCATTCACATGATCTAGTAGTGCACGTGTCAAACTCATTCACATGATCTAGTAGTGCACGTGTCACTCATTCACATGATCTAGTAGTGCACGTGTCAAACTCATTCACATGATCTAGTAGTGCACGTGTCAAACTCATTCACATGATCTAGTAGTGCACGTGTCAAACTCATTCACATGATCTAGTAGTGCACGTGTCAAACTCATTCACATGATCTAGTAGTGCACGTGTCAAACTCATTCACATGATCTAGTAGTGCACGTGTCACTCATTCACATGATCTAGTAGTGCACGTGTCACTCATTCATATGATCTAGTAGTGCACGTGTCAAACTCATTCCACGAAGGGCCGAGTGTCTGTGGGTTTTTGCTCCTCCCAAATTAGTAAGGAACTCCCCTCACCTGGTTGTCTAGGTCTAAATGAAAGGAAAAACAAAAAACCCACAGGCAGTAGGCCCTCCATGGAATGAGTTTGACACACCTGATCTAGTGTATCAGAGTACCATGTTGATTACACCTAACCAAACCTCTCAGATCTCCACAACTGCATAGGGAGAAGGAGCTAGAAGCCATTTGGGATTCTGTGCATGTTTATCTGTCGGTCTCTTTCTCATTCCATCCCTTGTGAGTCATCTGTGGCTCTCTGTCTTCAGCAGTTTCTTATTGAGCCCGATAACCACAGAGGCAAAGTGGTTCAGACCCACAAAGTCTCCACAGATGATGTTGACAGCGGTCTGGTTCGGTCCAGGAGTCTGCTTTTCCACCCAGTCCAGCAGCAGGGAGAAACTCTTCATCGTTAACTTCCTCATCGTCAGACAGGGGTTGCAGACCACCACAGCAGTGTCCTCCGTTAGGTTCAGCCCCGAGGTGAAGAAATGAGCTGTCAATCAAAGAGGTCAGCTGTCAATCAAAGAGGTCAGCTGTCAATCAAAGAGGTCAGCTGTCAATCAAAGGACACGCAAGCCCACGCGCGCGCGCGCACACACACACACACACACACACACACACACACAAACAAACAAACCTGCTCTTCCTTGGGCCTTCTGCCGCTCCTCCAGGTAAGAAATGACCTCTTTGGGGTCTGCCGAGTCAGCGTACCTGTAAAGGTTATAGGTTTAACACACATCCACACAGAGTCCCACACACAGAGTCCCACACACAGAGTCCCACACACAGAGTCCCACACACACAGAGTCCCACACACACAGAGTCCCACACACAGAGCGTACCAGTAAGGGATCTTAGGCCACAGTTCCTTGTGTTGGTGAAGAATCGTCTCATCGTCGTACGAAATGATGACCTGCTGCCCCAGATCCCAGCACTGGCTCAGATAGGGAGTCTCCTATACACACACACACGAGAGTTCATTCACCTTTCATGCCAATAAAACACAGAAAACAATGGACACTTCACTTCCTGAAAACTTAACTGACCCCAACTAACACCACTTCCTGAAAACATGAACTCACCGTGCTTCTACACCTGCATTGCTTGCTGTTTGGGGTTTTAGGCTGGGTTTCTGTACAGCACTTTGAGATATCAGCTGATGTACAAAGGGCTGTATAAATAAATGTGATTTGACCGGAAACTGGCACCACTTCCTGAAAACTGAACTGACCCCAACCCTGACTGAGACAGGCAGTAGTGGGGTCTTGTCTATCCTGTACCTGTGGGGGGCAGAGTTTGTCTTTAAACAGCTGAGTGATGTAGCAGACCAGGGCCTGGTGCTCAGAGTCCGTCAGCAGGTAGAAGTGGGAACAGGACAGGATCACTACCTCCTTCTGGTGCTGCTCCAACCACACAGCCATGGTTGACAGGGCCTCCACACACACACACACACACACACACACACACACACACACACACACACACACACACACACACACACACACACACACACACACACACACACAATGGATTGTGAATAATATTTCTAGTGCATATGCTCTCACATTGAGTACAGAAGATTCACACACCAGAATGGCATGTGTGTTTACTATACCATACCTTTACAGTCTGTAGCGTATAAATCGCGTGTGCAAAATACAGCGTGTCATCTGTGTTGTGTGTTTTTAACATGTCTTGTGTGTTGAATGTATTTTTAATGTTTTTATGGGCGATCCGTAGATCGAAGAACCGGATTCCAGCATCCAACTGATCAGGAATACTCCACGCCTATGGGAGAAAAGGACAGGGACAATCTCTAACTTAGATTGTATATAATATTAATAATACACACACACAGTTCTCTGTCTGCAGTGTGTTTGTGTGTTGTGTGTTTGGTGTGTGTTTTTTTGGTTTTATTATCCTTGTGGGGACCAGAAGTGCTCACAAGGATAGTAAAACAAGGGAAAAAAACAAGGGACATTTCACCAGTCCCCACAAGGAAAAAAGGCTATTTTCAGGTTAGGAGTTAGGTTTAGGGTTACAGTTACAATTAGGGGTTAGGGTTGGGGAAAATAGGATTTTGAATGGGAATCAATAGTTTAGTCCCCACAAGGATAGGAAAACCAACATGTGTGTGAAACCTGCCTGTGTGGTGGCCCAGCGGTAGACACAGGGGCGTACAATGCAGGGTGCCAGTCGATCCAGAAACTGCAGCATGAACGACTCAGAACCCAAGACAGGAGAGTGTGTATCCAGGCAGTAACTCATGCTGTCATGACTCCCTGCAAGCAGAGACAAAAAGAAAGACACAAAAGCGCAGTCATATGACATCAAGGAAAGGGACGGAATAGGTTTGAAAAAACAGGCTGACTTCCTCTAATGAAACTCGTGACAAATGTTTTCTCTAGGCTAGTCCCATATAAACATAGTGTAATGAAACAGGCAGGGAACAGGTCTCGGACCCTCATCCTTCTAGCCCGAAGTCCAGCGCCAATCGACTGTGCCCCAAAAGCATATTCAAGTGGCAGAGTCAATATCCGTGCTTATAAACCCAGGGTCGTTACAATAGCTTGTGCTCTAAACTCTATTCTATATCAAACTCTTTTTGTAATCGAAATAAAAAGGATAACAGTAGGCTATCACTCGACATTATTAAGTTCATTCTCACCGGGTATCGCCAGGTCCCAAAGCGGTGTACCCCACAGTTCCTCTGGCAGTTGAGACATCCAGTCTTCGTTAGTGGACGATGCGTCTCCGCGCTCCATTTCCACCACCTATTGATATCTACTATTGATGATAGCTTGTAAACAGCGAGCGGAATGTAGCAGGACCACAGTTACAATGCTGTAGATATGTTGGATTTCACCCGGGTCTGTGACTAGAAAGAGATGAAAATGCCCTTTCCCATTTGGTCCTATTCTTGCTTCCGCATTCTCTTCAGCAGGAAGGGGACATTCCAGTTACCCCAAGAAAAAAAACGTGACGTCGGGTAGCAATGGCATAACAGTGAGAATTGTCAAAATAAGAGTCCTCATACAAACTACCTATCAATTGTAGCTTTTTTATTGGACAGAAGATATACAATAGCCTACTAATACATGAAGTACAGTAACTATAACTGAGGCATGTTGAGTTTTGCTTAAAATCATAAAGTCACATTATTTTATTTGTGAGATTAGTGGTCAGTGGGCGCAGTTCAGTTGTGCATCCGAGTTACTGGTTGATCATCATGGAATGATTGATAAGGGCCGGTTTTCAGTGTTTCCGTTGTGTCACTCATCCAGTGAATGAATTGGCAGGAATGCCCTTTGCACCCAGGCCTGTGATCTGCAAGGAGAATAAAACACAGGCTGAATAAAACCCACCCCAGTGGTGGTCGGTGCCGTTTCAGATGAGGGAGGAATATATTTTATATTTATGAGCATGGCCTTATTTCTAATACAGCATATTGGATGACTGTCATTCATATTCCATTTGCCCAGCTCATTGCAACCAATAGATTTAGGCTACTAAACTACTAGCCAGATGTTTGAGTAGTCTAAATTAGGTAAGTGAAAGTGAAAAATTACAATGAAATATGCCTACAACAGCTCTCTCTCTCCCTCTTTCTCTCTGATGCTTCTCAAATTTTTAAGTAATTAATTTGTTAAAAACTGTTCAATTATAGTCTTTCTCTCTCTTTGAGTCAACTACTCCCCACATTTCATGCACTGCAGTGCTAGCTAGCTGTAGCTTATGCTTTCAGTACTAGATTCATTCTCTGATCCTTTGACTGGGTGGACAACATGTCAGTTCTTGCTGCAAGAACTCTGATATGTTGGAGGTCCTCTGGAAGTCGTCATGATTATGAAAGGGGGTGCGAACCATGAGTCTCCTAGGTTTTGTATTGAAGTCAATGTACTTAGAGGGGGATAGAAAATAGCTGTCCTCTGGCTACACCATGGTGCTACCACAGAGTGCTGTTCAGGCTACTGTAGACCATTACAATGTGAATACATTCAGTATAGTTTTATCTAAAAAGGATAACTTTTTTAATGTTTCACTTTTTTTTATTTTCTGAAATTTACTGCGTAGGATGGTCCTCCCCTTCCTCCTCCGAGGAGCCTCCACTGACACACACGTACCCTAAAGACACATCCTGCCTGCGGTTGCTTGGCCATGTCTGCCTCATCCATTCCCTTACAGGCTGAGGTCACGTACAGGTCTGAATAGTCTCTACCCCCGAAACAACATGATGTTGTCTTATCCACCGGTAGCTTCACTGTCTGCAAACGCACCCCTGAGAAGAGGGGGAGGGAAGATGGAGAGGGAGAAATGAGAGAGGGAGGCAGCAGAGGGAGAGATTGGTGGTTTTTACCTTCATATTACAATATACTGTGACTGTTACGCACTGACACATGTAGGCATGTACACACACACCTGTCTGTGGGTCAATCTGTATCACTCTGCCTCCACTGTAACAGGCGACCCAGAGTCTACCGTCTGCGTCAATACACATGCCATCAGGAATCCCCTCCCCCTCGTCCATCTTATACACCATCCGCCGATTACCTACACACACACACACGGCTGTCGATGTAGTACAAGGTTTATGTGTGTGTGTGTGTGTGTGTGTGTGTCCCTCACTGATACTCCCGGTGTTGATGTCATAGTTGAAAGCTTCCACAGTGTAGGTGAGGCTGTCTATGTAGTAGAAGGTTTTGTGGTCCAGAGACCAGTCCAGACCGTTTGAGATGTCCACCTGGTCAAATAATAAAAATAGCAACATAAATGATAGCTTCAGTCTCTACTCATCTAATACCTTATAGGATTAGTCTTTGGTACTGTTTATCTCACACTAACACTTAACTGTTTATGCTAGAAACGATCATTGAGAACATTCCACTTCCACCCTTATGTGTCACCTGATTGAAATGTTTGACTACAATGTGGTCCTTGTTCAGGGAGAACAGAGAACCCTGCTTCAGCTCTAGAACTGTAGGACGTTCCTCTATCGCCATGGTACCTGACAGAACACAGTTAACAGAACATTTACATGGAACACAAAACAGATGCGGTAGAAGAGAGGTTGATGGATTAATGGATTGTCAAATTAATTGATCTATCAATCTCTACCTGCAAAGAGGCGTCCAGCAGGGTCCACCTTGCCGTCATTAAAGCGGTTGTTGGGTTTGTCTTCATCGATGACAGCGATGGTGGAGATGGACTTGGACTCCCAGTCCAGCGCTCCAAAACTCCGTCCCTCTCCGATCACATAGCCTCCAGACCGTCGGGGGACCGCACAGCCCACAAACTTCTCTGGGGGGAGGAGTGGGGATTGGAGGAAGAGAAGAGAGGGAAAAGGTGAGGAGCAGGGAGAGGGACGGGGGGAGTTGGAAACAGGGAGGGTTGTAAAAATACAAATACAGAACATGACAGGAGTATAAGGTGTGCTGTTGCTACCTCAGAGCCCAAACAACCCGTATGAAGAACAAACTGGATCTACAAAATAGAAGTTCAAAGAAAAATATTTTTACTGAACCTTAGAGGTTATGACATGTTCACCCAGGGTCACAGCTGCCTTTCTGATTGGTTTACCTGTGGCCACTGTCTCTTTCTGTTTGGTTGCTGGGTTCCAGCGGTGGATCTTCTGTCCTGATATGTCCACAAAGAGCAGAGTTCCTTCTTTCTCCTCCCACACCGGCCCTTCTCCAATCTCACACCGCTCTTTCACCACACACTCCACCTTCACAGACATGACTAAAGCAATTTGACACACACACACACACACACACACACACACACACACACACACACACACACACACAGTAGCCCAGGGGCATCATGCACCCCAAGAATCTGAGTGTAATATTCGTAGTGTAAACATACTGAATTGTAATTGTATGCATTTTACCGCCGTATCATACTGCGCTATGATTGGTTAAGACCACACAGGTGGTGAGGCCATCTTCAGTTGATCATGGTTGGAGACACGTGAACATGCCAGTTATAGCTAGTTAATAAAGAGCTGAGTTTAGAAATATCCTGTATGTTATTATTTTGTACGAAGCGCGCAAAACAAGACACTGAGGGGGCAAAGTACCCAAGGATGGCTGGGGGAGGTCCAGGTCTTTTAGATTTACCACTAAAAGTAGATCACTTTTGCAACAAACAGTCAAATTGAAGTCTAAAACATCTGGTTTCCCATAAAACGTTTTTTTCTCCCCCCAAGATAGTTACTCTTAATATACAATAATGTACAAAACATTAAGAACACCTGCTCTTTCCATTACATAAACCAGGTGAAAGTTATGATCCCTTATTAAATTCACTTCATATCAGTGTAGATGAAGGGGAGGAGAAAGGTTAAATAATGATTTTTAAGCCTTGAGACACGGATTGTGTATTTGTGCCAGAGAGTGAATGGGCAAGACAAAAAATGTGCCTTTGAACAGGGTACTCTGCGAGTTATACACGGTAGCCTGCACGGCTGTTGAATTCTCTCTTAGGCAGCGAGTGAACTTCTAATTTACTCACTCTCATTTCTATAAGTAGCCCCCATATAAATGACTGCACTACGCCGATTTGTTTAGACTTTTAGCCAACAGTTGGCTAGGATACTATAACTTGCAACTTTGTTTATGATTTCTCAGAAAACAACACATCGTACAGACACGGATACATTACCTGTTTTATACGCCGAAGTCGCCTGAAGAGTTTCTGAATCACGTGACAGCAAGTGTCTCGTCGCTCACAGACAGACAGTCATAGACAAACAGACCATGTGACAGGGGTAGTCCCGCTCCCCCAGCGGTACCTCTTTCTCAACTGAAAACGTATGCCGTCAGCAAAAAAAAAAAAGAGTCGTAAATTTGGACCATAAATTCCTATTTATACTGTAACATTTGACATGAACCCCCCCACACACACACACACAGTAGGCCTGTAGTTACGGTATAGCTGTTGAATGTCGTCTATCCACTTTTATGCACCTTTTCTGACCTGATGCTTTTACACAATAGCCCACATACAATATGCCCTGTTGATTGTTACAGAAAGCAACAGTAATTTTGAGTTTCTTGTTTTCTCCAGCGGCCTAGTTCCCATAATGTCCCCTATAGGACACCGATCCCATTCCTGAGTACGTGTTCCTCTATCGTTATGTAGCTCCTTTACAAAGGAATGCATTTATTCAATGATACAACATGAGACAATGGTCTGCAGTGTGTGAACACCACCAACATGGTTTCATTAATATGACAATCACATGATCTGGAGAGGAGAGTCAGTAACACAAGCAGCTTACCGCAGACAGTAAATGGGAGCAATCTGTGCTTCTCAATGGTCAAAAGTGGTGTCCCTACTTCTCTCACTTCCTTCATTTGAACAGATTTGAAAACACAGGATATACAATATGAATGCAATTCATTGCGAATTGAGATGATCTCACTGCATCTCTTGGCTAAAACAGACAGTCGAGAGGCACATTTCTTTCATGATTGGTATAGTATGGGAGTGCTGTTGATATCAGCTTGTCTAAGCTGTGTGTGTGTGTGTGTGTGTGTTGGAATGTCTTTCTTTCCCAAATCACTCCTTCCCCTCCAAACGTAGTTGAAGAAGGACATAGGCTGGAGCTGAGGTGAATGGTGGTTGACGGGTCACTTTTCAACAGCAACAGTTCTTAGTGCTTTTTTGATAGGGCTCACTTTTTTGTCAATGAGATATTTTGTGGTTTGAATAGGATTTCAGGAAGGTCACTTTTTGGCAGCAGTGGATCTGGCTCGGTTGAGTCTCTCCAGCAGGGCTCGGTCTGTGGTGGGAGAACAGCGGGACAGGACAGTGCTGATCTCTCCTTCACTCCTCCTCTCTATAGCTGCCTCGGCTGCCCCCTCCAGATCACTGACAAGGAGAGAGAAGGATAAAGAGAGAGAAGGATAAAGAGAGAGAGGAGTTTAGCTTCTGCACACTGACACACACACACACACACACAAACAAACTCACCCTATGGCCAGGTGGGCTTTGACCTTTTGCTCTGGGGTCACCTTGGAAACATACTTTTTGGCCTCGTACTTATTGTGTTGTTTCACACACACCTCCACAAAGGGCTAAGAGAGAAAGAGAGAGGTTAGTTACATAACTAAAGTTGTATAAAGGTTATAAATGACTGGTCAAGTAGCCTATTGGATGAATAACATTGTATAAAGGTTATATAAACAACATACTAGATAGCCGATGGGGGACTTCTTGCTCTTAGCAAATTTCTCCATCTCTTCCCAATCATCCTTCTCTGCCAGAGCGGTCAGCTTCAGCCACCAGTACCTGACCACAGTGACATCATCAATAAAGGACTCTACAGTGACGTCATCGAGAAGGGACTACACAGTGACGGCAATGTGTCGTTTTATCTCATCTTGATTATTGTCCAGTCATATGGTCAGGTGCTACAAGAAAGACCTAGCTAAGCTGCAACTGGCCCAGAACAGAGGGGCACGTCTTGCTTTTCATTGTAATGAGAGGGCTAATATAAATAACATGCATGCCAGTCTCTCTTGGATAAGAGTTGAGGAGAGATTGACTGCATAGTTGTTAAAAAAAAAGAAGTTATGTCAAATTAGACCATGACAATGTTCTCAAAGTGTTGTCTCATTATTAGTGTTGTCTCATCGCTCTCTGGTTTTACACACAGCTCTGACACGTTCTTACCCCACCAGACCTGCCACCAGGGGTCTTTTCACAGTCTGCAGGTCCAGAACAAATTCAAGGAAACGTACAGTATTATATAGAGCCATGATTGCATGAAACTCCCATCTCATATAAAACGCAAATGAACAGCAAACCTGTTTTTTTTTTAAAAACCAAGTAAAACAACAGCTCATGGCACAACGCCTCTCCCCAATGTGACCTACCTGTTGTGTGTATGTACTGACATGTATGTGTAACTGATAGATACACACACAGACTACATGTTAATGTTTTAAAATGTACACTACCGTTAAAAAGTTTGGGGTCACATAGAAATGTTCTTGTTTTTTAAAGAAAATAAAAAAAATTGTCCATTAAAATAACATCAAATTGATCAGAAATACAGTGTAGACATTGTTAATGTTGTAAATTACTATTGTAGCTGGAAACGGCAGAATTTATGGAATATCTACATAGACCTACAGAGGCCCATTATCAGCAACCATCACTCCTGTGTTCCAATGGCACGTTGTGTTAGCTAATCCAAGTGTATTATTTTAAAAAGGCTAATTGATCATTAGAAAACCCTTTTTCAATTATGTTAGCACAGCTGAAAACTGTTGTTCTGATTAAAGAAGCAATAAAACTGGCCTTCTTTAGACTAATTGAGTATCTGGAGCATCAGCATTTCTGGATTCGATTACAGGCTCAAAATGGCCAGAAACAAAGAACGTTCTTCTGAAACTCGTCAGTCTATTCTTGTTCTGAGAAATGAAGGCTATTCCATGTGAGAAATTGCCAAGAAACTGAAGGTCTCGTACAATGCTGTGTACTAATCCCTTCACAGAACACCACAAACTGGCTCTAACCAGAATAGAAAGAGATGTGGGAGGCCCCGGTGACACAACTGAGCAAGAGGACAAGTACATTAGAGTGTCTAGTTTGAGAAACAGACGCCTCACAAGTTCTCAACTGGCAGCTTCATTAAATAGATGCGACTCTAGGATGCTGGACTTCTAGGCAGCGTTGCAAAGAAAAAGCCATATCTCAGACTGGCCAATCAAAATAAAAGATTAAGATGGGCAAAAGAACACAGACACTGGACAGAGGAACTCTGCCTAGAAGGCCAGCATCCCGGAGTCGCCTTTTCAGTGTTGACGTTGAGACTGGTGTTTTGTGGATACTATTTAATGAAGCTGCCAGTAATGTATTTTTCGTTGTGTCGGACCCCAGTATGGGATCCTAATAAAATTAAATCAAGAATGGACTACACAGTGACGTCATCGATAAGGTACTACACAGTGACGTCATCGATAAGGTACTACACAGTGACGTCATCGATAAGGTACTACACAGTGACGTCATCGATAAGGTACTACACAGTGACGTCATCGATAAGGTACTACACAGTGACGTCATCGATAAGGTACTACACAGTGACGTCATCGATAAGGTACTACACAGTGACGTCATCGATAAGGTACTACACAGTGACGTCATCGATAAGGTACTACACAGTGACGTCATCGGTAAGGTACTACACAGTGACGTCATCGATAAGGTACTACACAGTGACGTCATCGATAAGGTACTACACAGTGACGTCATCGATAAGGTACTACACAGTGACGTCATCGGTAAGGTACTACACAGTGACGTCATCGATAAGGTACTACACAGTGACGTCATCGGTAAGGTACTACACAGTGACGTCATCGGTAAGGTACTACACAGTGGCGTCATCGATAAGGTACTACACAGTGACGTCATCGATAAGGTACTACACAGTGACGTCATCGATAAGGTACTACACAGTGACGTCATCCGTCAGTCGTCATAGGTACTACACAGTACTCATCACAGTGACGTCATCGATAAGGTACTACACAGTGACGTCATCGATAAGGTACTACACAGTGACGTCATCGATAAGGTACTACACAGTGACGTCATCGATAAGGTACTACACAGTGACGTCATCGATAAGGTACTACGTGACGTCATCGATAAGGTACTACACAGTGACGTCATCGATAAGGTACTACACAGTGACGTCATCGATAAGGTACTACACAGTGACGTCATCGATAAGGTACTACACAGTGACGTCATCGGTAAGGTACTACACAGTGACGTCATCGATAAGGTACTACAGTGACGTCATCGATAAGGTACTACACAGTGACGTCATCGATAAGGTACTACACAGTGACGTCATCCGTACTACAGTGACGTCATCGATAAGGTACTACACAGTGACGTCATCGATAAGGTACTACACAGTGACGTCATCGATAAGGTACTACACAGTGACGTCATCGATAAGGGTACTACGTCACAGTGACGTCATCGGTAAGGTACTACACAGTGACGTCATCGATAAGGTACTACACAGTGACGTCATCGATAAGGTACTACACAGTGACGTCATCGATAAGGTACTACACAGTGACGTCATCGATAAGGTACTACAGACGTATCGATAGGTACACGTGACGTAAGGTACTACACAGTGACGTCATCGGTAAGGTACTACACAGTGACGTCATCGATAAGGTACTACACAGTGACGTCATCGATAAGGTACTACACAGTGACGTCATCGATAAGGTACTACACACGTCATCGATAAGGTACTACACAGTGACGTCATCGATAAGGTACTACACAGTGACGTCATCGATAAGGTACTACACAGTGACGTCATCGATAAGGTACTACACAGTGACGTCATCGATAAGGTACTACACAGTGACGTCATCGATAAGGTACTACACAGTGACGTCATCGATAAGGTACTACACAGTGACGTCATCGATAAGGTACTACACAGTGACGTCATCGATAAGGTACTACACAGTGACGTCATCGATAAGGTACTACACAGTGACGTCATCGATAAGGTACTACACAGTGACGTCATCGATAAGGTACTACACAGTGACGTCATCGATAAGGTACTACACAGTGACGTCATCGATAAGGTACTACACAGTGACGTCATCGATAAGGTACTACACAGTGACGTCATCGATAAGGTACTACACAGTGACGTCATCGATAAGGTACTACACAGTGACGTCATCGGTAAGGTACTACACAGTGACGTCATCGATAAGGTACTACACAGTGACGCGTCATCGGTAAGGTACTACACAGTGACGTCATCGATAAGGTACTACACAGTGACGTCATCGATAAGGTACTACACAGTGACGTCATCGATAAGGTACTACACAGTGACGTCATCGATAAGGTACTACACAGTGACGTCATCGATAAGGTACTACACAGTGACGTCATCGATAAGGTACTACACAGTGACGTCATCGATAAGGTACTACACAGTGACGTCATCGATAAGGTACTACACAGTGACGTGTTCAATATGCGACAACACAGTGACGTTATGCAGCGTTCAAAACAACTGGGAAATCTATGACTTCCGAGCGTTCAAGACAACTGGGAACTCAGGGGGGAAACAAGCTGTGAACCATTTTGAACGGTCATCCAACTCACAATTCCAAGTCAGAAACTTTGTAGAACTCAAACATTCCGACCTGAAGATCACTGACGTTATGATTTGACCTTGTTTTTTCCCCCCAGAGTTCCCAGGTGTCTTGAAAGCTGCATAACACACATCCCTTACCTTTTGTCTGGCACCCTGAAGTCCCTGTAGAGCTGCTCAGCCTGCTTGTGGAAGTTGGAGGTGAGGAGGGCATGCAGAGTCTCCTGGAGAGACAGGCCCAGCAGAGCCTCTCCCTTCTCATCCAGACGCCTCTGGAAACGTAGCAGCTTCATCTCCTCCTCTGTCGCCTGGGGCAGGCAGGGGGGGGAGAGAGAGAGAGAGAGAGAGAGCGCGAGAGAGACAGAGAGAGAGACAGACAGAGTCAGACAGAGAGAGACAGACAGAGACAGACAGACAGATACAGACAGAGACAGACAGAGACAGACAGAGACAGACAGACAGACAGAGACAGACAGACAGAGAGCACTATAATAATGAGACAACATTTTGAGAACATTGTCATGATCTAATTTACATGTTCATTTTTGGTCGAAAGTGCTAATGCTGTTCAGAGCCTGGTGAGATCAAATCTGCACTTAAAACTGTCTGGGTCTCACCTTGGCTGCAAACTCGTTCTTGGCCTTGTTGTACTCGTCCACAGCACTCTGCAGCAGAGACAGGCGAGCCTCCAGCTTCTTCTCCTTGTAACTGGCCTTGACGTAGAAGTTACCCAGCTCCTGATGGTCATCGTCTTGGTTGAACAGATCCTTCAGTGTGTCCTGTTCCTGGTGCTTACAGAACTAACACACACACAGATTAAACCACATTGTGTGCGTGTGTAACTGTGTGTAGAGTCTTGAGTTGTGTGTGTGTGTGTCTGTGACTATACCTGCCGGTAGAGGCTCAGAGCTACCGGTTGGTTTCTGAGCGTCATGAAGAAGTCTCCTCTGTTCATCTCGTTCTTCAGGTATGTCACCACCGTGTAAACCAGGTCTGTGTCTCCACTCTCTATAGCTTTACTCAGGGCCAGTTGACTCCTCTTCATCTTCAGTAGAAGGGGGACCTGCTCCCCAGAACGAGGCTCAAACTCCAACAACTAGACCCAGAGAGAGGCAGAAATAATTGGAAGGAGACAGGGTGGTGACAGAGGGAGAGAGAGGAGACAGGGTGGTGACAGAGAGAAAGAGGAGACAGGGTGGTGACAGAGGGAAAGAGAGGAGACAGGGTGGTGACAGAGGGAGAGAGAGGAGACAGGGTGGTGGGAGAGGGAGAGAGAGGAGACAGGGTGGTGACAGAGGGAAAGAGAGGAGACAGGGTGGTGACAGAGGGAAAGAGAGGAGACAGGGTGGTGACAGAGGGAGAGAGAGGAGACAGGGTGGTGACAGAGGGAAAGAGAGGAGACAGGGTGGTGACAGAGGGAGAGAGAGGAGACAGGGTGGTGGGAGAGGGAGAGAGAGGAAAGGGTGGTGGGAGAGGGAAAGAGGAGACAGGGTGGTGGGAGAGGGAGAGAGAGGGTGGTGGGAGAGGGAGAGAGAGGAGAGGGGAAGAGTATTGTCAAGGTAACATTCCCAATGATACACCTCTGTGAACATGTTCAATCCATCCAAATGATGTCTTTTGGATTGCCTCTTTAATCACTCTCTCTTGTGTTGGGAAGCCTGTGAGGCTAGGGTGTGGCTGTCCCTTGATAGTCAGTTCAGGCCTGCTGGTGTGTGTGTGTGGTACCTTGATGGCCAGTTCCGTCCTGCCACACTCATATGCTCTGGCAGCGATCTCAGAGTAGGAGATTCCTGCTGCCTCGCCCAGCTTCACACTGACAGCATGTGCTATGGACTCATCAGGCTCTTCTTTCTGCTGGACCTGAGACAGACAGACACATGTTTTATTTCAATCTCAAGAGATACAGTCCCGGGAAAAACTATCTGCCCCCTTTTCTGAGTTTCTCTATTTTTGATACTGAATGTCATCAGACCTTCAACCAAAACCTAATATTAGATAAAAGGAACCCGAGTTCACAAATAACCCCAAAAATATATATTTTGTTTTCATTAACAAAGTTACGTAACACCCAATGCCCCTGAAAAAGTACTTGCCCCCTTACACTCAACAACTGGTTGTGCCACCTTTAGCTGCAATGACTCCAACCAAACACTTCCTGTAGTTGTTGATCAATCTCTCACATCACTGTGGAGGAACTTTGGTCCACTCTTCCATACATGAACTGCTTGTTTCAAGTCCTGCCACAACATCTCAGTTGGGATTAGGTCTGGACTTGGACTAGGCCATTACAAAACTTCAAATTTGTTGCTTTTTAGCCATTTTCATGTAGACTTGAATTTGTGTTTTGGATCATTGTCTTTCTGCGTGACCCAGCTGTGCTTCAGCTAACAGATGGATGGCCTGACATTCTCCTGTAGAATTCTCTGATACAGAGCAGAATACATGATTCCTTCTATTAAGGCAAGTCGTCCAGGTCCGGAGGCAGCAAAGCATCCCCAAACCATCCCACCACCACGCATGAGGTTCTTACTGTGAAATGCAGTGTTTGGTTTTCACCAGACATAATGGGACCCATGTCATCCAAAAAGTTGACTCAAGTTTGACAAAACAAAGCACCTGGATGATCATCAAGACTCTTGGAAGAATGTTCTATGGACAGATGAGTCAAAAGTATCACTTTTTGGTCAAAGTCCAGACCTAATCCCAACTGAGATGTTGTGGCAGGACTTGAAACAAGCAGTTAATGCTTAAAAACCCACAAATGTCACTGAGTTACAGCAGTTCTGTATGGAAGAGTGGGACAAAATTCCTCCACAGCGGTGTGAGAGATATATCAACAACTACAGGAAGTGTTTGGTTGGAGTCATTGCAGCTAAAGGTGGCACAACCAGTTATTGAGTGTAAGGGGGCAAGTACTTTTTCACACAGGGGCATTGGGTGTTACGTAACTTTGTTAATGAACAATGTCATTGTGTCATTTGTGAACTCAGGTTCCCTTTGTCTAATATTAGGTTTTGGTTGAAGATCTGATAAGATTCAGTATTAAAAATATGCAAAAGTAGAGAACATTTTAATGGGGGCAAATCCTTTTTCACAGCACTGTACCTGTTAGAACAAGTTAAGAACATACATGCAGTAAAATGACCCCCTCTGCCTCACCTTGCAGCAGGCCCAGTGTTTGAGGACTCTGCTGACTCCCTGGTACTCTGGTGTCTTCAGATAGCGACAGATCTCAATGGCCAGGGGATACAGCTTACGGTACACCAACCTGTTTAACATGCGTGTACAGAGAGTAAACACACACACACACACTGTGTAAACACACACACACCCGGGGTGTTACCTGTCAATGAGGACCTGAACAGTCATCTGTTTGTACTGTGTGTGTGTGAGGGGGATCCCCACAGTGTACTCCCGGACAGAGTTGAGAACTTTCAGGTCTCGACACATACTGACAAACGGCTCTGGTGGGTAGTTACTGAGAAAACACTTCCCAAAGGACGCAGCCTAGAGGGAGAGAGAGGGTGAGGGAGGGAGAGAGGGTGAGGGAGGGAGGGAGGGAGAGAAGGTGAGGGAGGGAGAGAGAGAGGGTGAGGGAGGGAGGTAGGGAGGGTGAGGGAGGGAGGTAGAGAGGGTGAGGGAGAGAGGGTGAGGGAGAGAGGGGAGAGAGAGAGAGGGAGGGAGAGAGGGTGAGGGAGAAAAACATGAATATATCTGTGGACTGACACATTTTGATCTTCAACTTAACATGCAGGAATAGATGAGAAAGAGAGAGAAGAAGACATAGGGAGAGAGAGAGAGAGAGAGAGCAAAGTAGAGGTAGAGAGAGATAGTGTGTGTCTTACCCTGAGCAGTGTTTTCTGGGTCTCTGGTTCATGTTCATACCCAGCAGCCTCCACACACTGTCTCACCGCTTCCCCCAATACACTCTGTTCCTTTATCTCTCTCAGGTACTCATCTGCCTTCTGACTGGACTTCTACACACACAAAACCATCTCCTCCAGTACATGTATCCAGTAAAGTGAAAAGCTGTTACAGTCACAGGGCCAGACAGACACGGACCTCCCAGACACAGACCTCCCAGACACAGACCTCCCAGACACAGACCTCCCAGACACAGACCTCCCAGACACAGACCTCCCAGACACAGACCTCCCAGACACAGACCTCCCAGACACAGACCTCCCAGACACAGACCTCCCAGACACAGACACATACAGTGCCTTGCGAAAGTATTCGGCCCCCTTGAACTTTGCGACCTTTTGCCACATTTCAGGCTTCAAACATAGATATAAAACTGTATTTTTTTGTGAATAATCAACAACAAGTGGGACACAATCATGAAGTGGAACAACATTTATTGGATATTTCAAACTTTTTTAACAAATCAAAAACTGAAAAATTGGGCGTGCAAAATTATTCAGCCCCTTTACTTTCAGTGCAGCAAACTCTCTCCAGAAGTTCAGTGAGGATCTCTGAATGATCCAATGTTGACCTAAATGACTAATGATGATAAATACAATCCACCTGTGTGTAATCAAGTCTCCGTATAAATGCACATGCACTGTGATAGTCTCAGAGGTCCATTAAAAGCGCAGAGAGCATCATGAAGAACAAGGAACACACCAGGCAGGTCCGAGATACTGTTGTGAAGAAGTTTAAAGCCGGATTTGGATACAAAAAGATTTCCCAAGCTTTAAACATCCCAAGGAGCACTGTGCAAGCGATAATATTGAAATGGAAGGAGTATCAGACCACTGCAAATCTACCAAGACCTGGCCGTCCCTCTAAACTTTCAGCTCATACAAGGAGAAGACTGATCAGAGATGCAGCCAAGAGGCCCATGATCACTCTGGATGAACTGCAGAGATCTACAGCTGAGGTGGGAGACTCTGTCCATAGGACAACAATCAGTCATATATTGTACAAATCTGGCCTTTATGGAAGAGTGGCAAGAAGAAAGCCATTTCTTAAAGATATCCATAAAAAGTGTCGTTTAAAGTTTGCCACAAGCCACCTGGGAGACACACCAAACATGTGGAAGAAGGTGCTCTGGTCAGATGAAACCAAAATTGAACTTTTTGGCAACAATGCAAAACGTTATGTTTGGCGTAAAAGCAACACAGCTCATCACCCTGAACACACCATCCCCACTGTCAAACATGGTGGTGGCAGCATCATGGTTTGGGCCTGCTTTTCTTCAGCAGGGACAGGGAAGATGGTTAAAATTGATGGGAAGATGGATGGAGCCAAATACAGGACCATTCTGGAAGAAAACCTGATGGAGTCTGTAAAAGACCTGAGACTGGGACGGAGATTTGTCTTCCAACAAGACAATGAACCAAAACATAAAGCAAAATAATGGAATGGTTCAAAAATAAACATATCCAGGTGTTAGAATGGCCAAGTCAAAGTCCAGACCTGAATCCAATCGAGAATCTGTGGAAAGAACTGAAAACTGCTGTTCACAAATGCTCTCCATCCAACCTCACTGAGCTCGAGCTGTTTTGCAAGGAGGAATGGGAAAAAATTTCAGTCTCTCGATGTGCAAAACTGATAGAGACATACCCCAAGCGACTTACAGCTGTAATCGCAGCAAAAGGTGGCGCTACAAAGTATTAACTTAAGGGGGCTGAATAATTTTGCACGCCCAATTTTTCAGTTTTTGATTTGTTAAAAAAGTTTGAAATATCCAATAAATGTCGTTCCACTTCATGATTGTGTCCCACTTGTTGTTGATTCTTCACAAAAAAATACAGTTTTATATCTTTATGTTTGAAGCCTGAAATGTGGCAAAAGGTCGCAAAGTTCAAGGGGGGCGAATACTTTCACAAGGCACTGTACCTCCCAGACACAGATCTCCCAGACACAGACACGTACCTCCCAGACACAGATCTCCCAGACACAGACACGTACCTCCCAGACACAGACACGTACCTCGTACTCCTTGTGTGCCTCCAGTAGTAAAGCTCCAGGAGCCATGGAGGCGATTTTAAAGATGTCCTGGCAGGCCGAGGGCACCTCCTGCAGCAGCTCATGCCTGGACCCTCCTACGATCCTCACTCCATCCAGCTCTGCTACACACACACTCTCCTCATCCAGAGTGTATCTAAACACTGGTTAAGGCTCCATGAGAGGGCACACATTTGGATCAGTGGCAGATTTGTATTATGCTTGTGTTGATATGTGAGCAGAATTGCTAACTGTACATTTACTGTCATATTGCTAATTGTACCTTTAACAGTAACAAACCAACAGGAGCAAGCTAGCTGAGCTAACAGGAGCAAGCTAGCTGAGCAATCAGGAGCAAGCTAGCTGAGCAAACAGGAGCAAGCTAGCTGAGCAAACAGGAACAAGCTAGCTGAGCAAACAGGAACAAGCTAGCTGAGCAAACAGGAGCAAGCTAGCTGAGCAAACAGGAACAAGCTAGCTGAGCAAACAGGAACAAGCTAGCTGAGCAAACAGGAACAAGCTAGCTGAGCAAACAGGAACAAGCTAGCTGAGCAAACAGGAACAAGCTAGCTGAGCTAACTTGCATAACTGCTGTGAGCTGAAGGATACTGGATGGTGTCTGTACACTCTCCGGCCACCAGTAGGAGCCTGTCCCACATGATGACCACAGAGGGTTGCTGGCTCTTTGGCCTTCTGCACCAGACCATCTGTTTAGGCGGGGTCCTCACCTTGGTGTCCACCTCACTCAGCTTGTCCTGGGGAACAAACAACAGTCAGTAGTTGACTGCCATAATACACATCTACATTAGACATGTCTGATATACAGGGCCGTGGCTTCTACTGACTATAGAACTTGACCAGGAAAAAACTCTTGGCCCAAAATGGTCAGCACTCCACACCAGAGCTATTTACACTCTACGGCTGCCTGGCAACCTAGATAAGCTGTGATAAGACTGGGAATGCCTGGATGGGTTGAGGTCACAACTTGCAGACTTGTTTACGTGTTGCTGTGCGTTTCGTTGCCAACCTTACTTTGCTACCTGACAACTTTACGGTTTTACTTTTTAATTACCGTTTATATTTTGGGTTTTTCCCTCAACTTATTTTTTTTCCCATTCAACTTTTTCACTCCGGACACTTTATCTGGACATGGTTCGTCAGGACCTCCAACAGCCGAAGCTAAGTAGTAATATTAACATGATGCCTTCTAATTGCAGTCGCTGTACTCATAATATACAGGAGAACAATCGCCTTACGGCGAGGATAGCTGTGCTGCAAGCCCAGCTTCAGACGCAATCCTTAGGCAAGGGTAATTTCAGTGTAGGAAAGGATGAAACAGCATCTGTACCACCAGTAAGTACAGATAGTAGTATAAATCCCCTCGCACGTTCCCCACAGCCGGACAACTTTCTCACGGTTTCTGGAGGGAAATGCTGTAGGAATGCTCAACCGGTGTCGCTCATTCAGCCGACAGAAACTTTCAACCGGTTTTCCCCATTAAGCAACGAAGCCTTCTCTTGTCTCTACTCCTCCCGTTACGGGGTCTGAGACACCGAAGCTTCCCACCATTAGCTCTGACAAATTGAAAACTCTAGTCATTGGCGACTCCATTACCCGCAGTATTAGACTTAAAACGAATCATCCAGCGATCATACACTGTTTACCAGGAGGCAGGGCTACCGACGTTAAGGCTAATCTGAAGATGGTGCTGGCTAAAGCTAAAACTGGCAAGTATAGAGATATTGTTATCCACGTTGGCACCAACAATGTTAGGATGAAACAGTCAGAGATCACCAAGCGCAACATATCTTTCTAGCTGATTTACACGCTGAAGCTGTGCCGGCATCGAGTAATTGTCTCTGGCCCCCTCCCAGTTAGGGGGAGTGATGAGCTCTACAGCAGTCTCACAACTCAATCGCTGGTTGAAAACTGTTTTCTGCCCCTCCCAAAAGACAGAATTTGTAGATAATTGGCCCTCTTTCTGGTACTCACCCACAAACAGGACCAAGCCTGACCTGCTGAGGAGTGACGGACTGGCGGTGTTCGCCTTAGCAATCTCACTAGGATAAAGACCTCCTCCATTCCTGTCATTATTGAAAGAGATCATGATACCTCACATCTCAAAATAGGGCTACTTAATGTTAGATCCCTTACTTCAAAGGCAATTATAGTCAATGAACTAATCACTGATCATAATCTTGATGTGATTGGCCTGACTGAAACATGGCTTATGCCTGATGAATTTACTGTGTTAAATGAGGCCTCACCTCCTGGCTACACTAGTGACCATATCCCCCGTGCATCCCGCAAAGGTGGAGGTGTTGCTAACATGTACGATAGCAAATTTCAATTTACAAAAAAAAAAAGATGTTTTCGTCTTTTGAGCTTCTAGTCATGAAATCTATGCAGCCTACTCAATCACTTTTTCTAGCTACTGTTTACAGGCCTCCTGGGCCATATACAGCGATCCTCATAGAGTTCCTTGAATTCCTATCGGACCTTGTAGTCATAGCAGATAATATTCAAATTTTTGGTGACTTTAATATTCACATGGAAAAGTCCACAGACCCACTCCAAAAGGCTTTCGGAGCCATCATCGACTCAGTGGGTTTTGTCCAACATGTCTCTGGACCTACTCACTGTCACAGTCAAACTCTGGACCTAGTTTTGTCCTATGGAATAAATGTTGTGGATCTTAATGTTTTTCCTCATAATCCTGGACTATCGGACCACCATTTTATTACGTTTGCAATTGCAACAAATAATCTGCTCAGACCCCAACCAAGGAACATCAAAAGTTGTGCTATAAATTCACAGACAACACAAAGATTACTTGATGTCCTTCCAAGGACGCCAATCAGTTAACCACCTAACTGAGGAACTCAATTTAACCTTGCGCAATACCCTAGATGCAGTTGCAACCCTAAAAACATTTCTCATAAGAAACTAGCTCCCTGGTATACTGAAAATATCCGAGCTCTGAAGCAAGCTTCCAGAAAATTGGAACGGAAATGGCGCCACACCAAACTGGAAGTCTTCCGACTAGCTTGGAAAGACAGTACCCTGCAGTACCGAAGAGCCCTTACTGCTGCTGGATCAACCTATTTTTCCAACTTAATTAAGGAAAATAAGAACAATCCGAAATTCCTTTTTGATACTGTCGCAAAGCTAACTAAAAAGCAGCAGTCCCCAAGAGAGGATGGCTTTCACTTCAGCAGTAATAAATTCATTAACTTCTTTGAGGAAAAAAATCATGATTATTAGAAAGCAAATTACAGACTCCTCTTTAAATCTGCGTATTCCTTCAAAGCTCAGTTGTCCTGAGTCTGCACAACTCTGCCAGGACCTAGGATCAAGAGAGAGTTTTAGTACTATATCTCTTGACACAATTATGAAAATAATCATGGCCTCTAAACCTTCAAGCTGCATACTGGACCCTATTCCAACTAAACTACTGAAAGAGCTGCTTCCTGTGCTTGGCTCTCCTATGTTGAACATAATAAACGGCTCTCTATCCACCGGATGTGTACCAAACTCACTAAAAGTGGCAGTAATAAAGCCTCTCTTGAAAAAGCCAAACATTGACCCAGAAAATATTTTTTTTAAACTAAATCGGCCTATATTGAATCTTCCATTCCTCTCAAAAATTTTAGAAAAGGCTGTTGCGCAGCAACTCACTGCCTTCCTGAAAACAAATAATGTATACGAAATGCTTCAGTCTGGTTTTAGACCCCATCATAGCACTGAGACTGCACTTGTTAAGGTGGTAAATTACCTTTTAATGGCATCAGACCGAGGCTCTGCATCTGTCCTCGTGCTCCTAGACCTTAGTGCTGCTTTTGATGCCATCGATCACCACATTCTTTTGGAGAGATTGGAAACCCAATTTGGTCTACACAGACAAGTTCTGGCCTGGTTTAGATCTTATCTGTCGGAAAGATATCAGTTTGTCTCTGTGAATGGTTTGTCCTCTGACAAATCAACTGTAAATGTCGGTGTTCCTCAAGGTTCCGTTTTAGGACCACTATTGTTTTCACTATATATTTTACCTCTTGGGGATGTCATTCGAAAACATAATGTTAACTTTCACTGCTATGCGGATGACACACAGCTGTACATTTCAATGAAACATGGCGAAGCCCCAAAATTGCCCTCGCTAGAAGCATGCGTTTCAGACATAAGGAAGTGGATGGCTGCAAACTTTCTACTTTTAAACTCGGACAAAACAGAGATGATTGTTCTAGGTCCCAAGAAACAAAGAGATCATCTGTTGAATCTGACAATTAATCTTAATGGTTGTACAGTCGTCTCAAATAAAACTGTGAAGGACCTCGGCGTTACTCTGGAACCTGATCTCTCTTTTGAAGAACATATCAAGTCTGTTTCAAGGACAGCTTTTTCCATCTACGTAACATTGCAAAAATCTGAAACTTTGTCCAAAAATGACGCAGAAAAAGTTATCCATGCTTTTGTCATTTCTAGGTTAGACTACTGCAATGCTCTACTTTCCGGCTACCCGGATTAAGCACTAAATAAACTTCAGTTAGTGCTAAATACGGCTGCTAGAATCCTGACTAGAACCAAAAAATGTGATCATATTACTCCAGTGCTAGCCTCCCTACACTGGCTTCCTGTCAACGCAAGAGCTGATTTCAAGGTTTTACTGCTAACCTACAAAGCATTACATGGGCTTGCTCCTACCTATCTCTCCGATTTGGTCCTGCCGTACATACCTACACGTACGCTACGGTCACAAGACGCAGGCCTCCTAATTGCCCCTAGAATTTCTAAGCAAACAGCTGGAGGCAGGGCTTTCTCCTATAGAGCTCAATGTTTATGGAATGGTCTGCCTACCCATGTGAGAGACGCAAACTCGGTCTCAAGCTTTAAGTCTTTACTGAAGACTCATCTCTTCAGTGGGTCATATGATTAAGTGTAGTCTGGCCCAGGAGTGTGAAGGTGAATGGAAAGGCTCTGGAGCAACGAACCGCCCTTGCTGTCTCTGCCTGGCCGGTTCCCCTCTTTCCACTGGTATTCTCTGCCTCTAACCCTATTACAGGGGCTGAGTCACTGGCTTACTAGGGCTCTTTCATACCGTCCCTAGGAGGGGTGCGTCACTTGAGTGGGTTGAGTCACTGATGTGATCTTCCTGTCTGGGTTGGCACCCCCCTTGGGTTGTGCCGTGGCGGAGATCTTTGTGGGCTATACTCGGCCTTGTCTCAGGATGGTAAGTTGGTGGTTGAAGATATCCCTCTAGTGGTGTGGGGGCTGTGCTTTGGCAAAGTGGGTGGGGTTATATCCTTCCTGTTTGGCCCTGTCTGGGGGTGTCTTCGGATGGGGCCACAGTGTCTCCTGACCCCTCCTGTCTCAGCCGCCAGTATTTATGCTGCAGTAGTTTGTGTCGGGGGGCTAGGGTTAGTTTGTTATATCTGGAGTACTTCTCCTGTCCTATCCGGTGTCCTGTGTGAATTTAAGTATGCTCTCTCTAATTCTCTCTTTCTTTCTCTATCTCGGAGGAACTGAGCCCTAGGGCCATGCCTCAGGACTACCGGGCATGATGACTCCTTGCTGTCCCCAGTCCACCTGGCCGTGCTGCTGCTCCAGTTTCAACTGTTCTGCCTGTGATTATTATTATTTGACCATGCTGGTCATTTATGAACATTTGAACATCTTGGCCATGTTCTGTTATAATCTCCACCTGGCACAGCCAGAAGAGGACTGGCCACCCCACATAGCCTGGTTCCTCTCTAGGTTTCTTCCTAGGTTTTGGCCTTTCTAGGGAGTTTTTCCTAGCCACCGTGCTTCTACACCTGCATTGCTTGCTGTTTGGGGTTTTAGGCTGGGTTTCTGTACAGCACTTTGAGATATCAGCTGATGTACGAAGGGCTATATACATAAATTTGATTTGAGGACCACTGGTGTGTATAGACAGTAGATAATACATGGATAATAGTGGAAGCTAGCCACATCATGGAGCCATACAGTATGAGGGATAGTAATCCATGTTACCTTGAGGTTGGCTGAGCCCATCCACAGGTGTCCTGAGTCTGTGAACAGAGCCAGGTACTTATAGCTGAATGACACAGCCATGTTCACGATGCTACAGGCCTGTGGAGAGAGGCCTGGAGGGGTCTGGAACACACACACACACGGTTAGAGGTGAGAGAGAAAGGATGATTAGACACAGTAATGAATAAGTTGTTTGTGTTTGTCTCACCACAGGGGTGCAGGATGTGTTGTCCAGTATGTAGAGGTCAGCTCCGTTGGCCAGCAGCACTTTGGTCTGTCTGTCCTGAGTGAGCACTGCCCAGCAGGAGGGTGCCCCCTGGAGGCCTGGAGGAACAACACACCAATTAATCAATTAAATAGTGACAAATGTCTCTATTCATTTGGAATTGAGGACTGACAGGATTTCACATACACACATGTACACACACCTGGGACTTCCGGGAGTCTCCTCAGCTTCAGGTCGTCAATGTTCGTGGCCAGGGTGAAGCGTGAGGCTCCCGTTACTATGGCGACACCAGTTCCATAGGGTGAGTGGAACACCTTGGCTTCCAGCACCTGGTTTTGAACCACCTCCTGTCAAAGACACAAACACACGTCAGGTGGATGATCATGTTTTTATCATGTTTATTTGTGTTATGTGTGCTCACGTTGCCCATGCTGAAGTGTCTTTTGAAGGCACCAAACAGGTCGTAGATGAGGACAGTGCCATCCTCCTGGATACACAGTAGGTCATCACACACTGTCCAACCCAGCTGTCTCACTGGGCCACTCTTCCACTGGAGAAACAAGAGGGACGGAGGAGAGGGACAGACAGAGAAAGAGTGAATAAGTGTGTCTGTGTGTGTATGAGTGTGTGTGTGTGTGTGTGTACCGGGAAGCTGGCCATGTTCGCGCCTGAGGAGGAATAGATCTCCAGCTGGGGCCGTGCGCTGGAGGAAGGTCTCTGTGGCTGCCTTAGGAGAGCTGAGAGAGATAGATGGAGGGAGTGATAGAGAGAGAAACATGCTTCTTTAATTAGCTATGTGGTTAGAATACACGTTGTAGATTATAAATATACATAAACAATGTGAGTTTCTCCAAATTGTGCAAGTGATTCTCTCTGCTCCATCATATCAGTGTGTGTGTGTGTGTACTCACCGATTGGTCCCCCGTATGGGGCTGCTGCCACCAGACATTCCTTGAGCCCATCTCTCAAGCTCCATCCCATCTCATACAGCTCGATCTTCCTGTACACACACACACACACACACACACACACACACACACACACACACACACACACACACACACACACACACACACACACACACACACACACACACACACACACACACACACACAAAATATGAATGACAGTTGTTACATGATATGCTAGATGGCTAGCTAGGGAAGCCCACATAATTGCAGTGCATTAGCTAATAATATTGAATGTTACTTTGTTTTTACTGAGCAAAGCATTACGGCAAGTAGCAAGGAAGGAAGATGGCTTTAGTGCCAGCCTGACAGAGTTGTCATTTCTTGGTATCTAGCTAGCTAACGTTAGCATTTTGCAAATATTCTGGTCATGTGAGCAAGCTAACACAACAAGCTAGCTAAAATCTGTTTACCTGTAAAACGCTTCCCCGAGCGGATTCCAGTTTGCCGTTATAAATGCCATCCTTCACCCCTAAATTATAACCCTGGCATAAGGTGTGTATGTGTTATTGTTTAGATTCGCCTGTCATCTGACGTTTGGTCGAGAGCAGACAGATTTTCTTCTTCTCTTTACGACGGCGGAGGAAATCCGTTCATTACCGCCAGTAACTGGTTGGAGACTACAGTTTGTGTTTAGCCACTGATATAACAATTATACAGATATTTCATCGGATGGATAAATGTGAAGCATCCGGTTGGCGTTTCCACTCACTACCAAATATGGTAGTGAGTAGGAAGCCAGTGTCCGGCAGTGGGAGAAGCTGGAACAAGATGGATTTTGGCCGAAATTCTGCAAGTTTTCTCATCGATGAAACATTTGATCTCAATACAGTTTTCTGTTCCCAAAACTATAATCTGTTACGAACATAGTGGACTACGTTTTGTAGACTTTACCCTTTGTTAAAGTTGAGAAAAAAATGGCATTGTTTAAAAGGAGTGCAAAGGCGAATTTAGTTCCCTAACGTAAATATGCAAATGTGTGCTACACGCGCCAATAGGATCTCGCTAGGTCGTGCTTGGCTCTGCCCATCTCCTTGCTTGTTCTGCCCACTATGACTCATTTGTTCCCATTTGAAACGACGGGTGGTGGTCAATCTTTGGTTTAGCTCTTAATTTGGTAGGCAAAGCAAAAATCCAAACTCTAAACCAGTGGTCTGGTCGTTCTTCAAGGCATTCCTAGTCGATCATGAAACATTTCTGTAGAAAAGCCAGTGATGACGGCTTGCGCTCATTTTTTAAACTTGTTGTGCTGTTGGCGGTAGGTGCACATAATTCAGAAGCCCTGCGCACCGGGTGGGCAAAGTGGTCACATTTTTAAATCATTTAATCAAAAGACAAACGTTGCCTACCCGAGTTCTGTGGCTTAATCGTGTGTGCCTACTGTGCTGGCCAATCGGATAGCTCAAATCACTGTGACTACAGCTTCCACGACCAATGCCACAGCAAAGTGATACTAGCCAATGTAAGATTTGATAACTTTTAAGACAATGACCAGAGAGAGACTTTCAGAGAAAACAGCAAAGAGCTGCTGTTTTTATGAGTGACTTTTTATTCTGGACTGTCAGCACTGTTTTTATTCAACACTCCTACAAAACATGAAACATGATTTTCTCTACTTCCACTGGTGCTGCAGCTGCAATGAATGAGTAGCCAAGTGAATCGATGCCCTGCGTTTTATTATCATTAGCAACTCCTTGTGTCTATTTTAATATCAAGGAATATTTCACTTTCTCTGGTCATAGGAGCAACATGAATTTGTGCAGATGTGGTGTGACTAGAGTTTCGCCATCAGGTGGAAGACGGAGTCCCCTCTCTCTGGTCAGACTCTCTGGAGGAAAGGAAGGAGAGAGCAGGGACCATGAGAGGCTGACCCTCTGCTGCTCTCTCCTTCGCTGAGACTAATACAGTGTTCAAAACAACTGGGAATCTCTGACTTCAGTGCGTCTCAGACTTCTGTTTTTACCTTTAATCTGTTTTACCTAATCACAGACATCCGACTTCACAACTGGGAACTCTGGGGGAAAAATGTACCAAGAAAAATCGCTTTGAACGGTCATGCAATCATCCAGCATTTTGTAGAGCTCCGACTTTCCAACCTGAAGATGACGTCATCATTTTACCTCTTTTTTTCAGAATCCCGAGTTGTCTTGAAAGCACCATGACAGATGCAGGTCCCATCAGTCCAGTCAAATAAAAAGCAAATTATTTGCACGTTATTTATGTTCAGCTGTGCCTCACAAGTGCTACACCGTCTGATCTATTTTGTTATCAAAGGCTGAGTTTTAAATATAATATGATCTGAGAATAACAATATTAGCCAGCCAGGCATATAGCCAATATGCTGTGATAATGGTCCCATGTTTCATGAGCTGAAATAAAAGATCCCAGATATTTTCCATATGCACAAAAATATTATTTAGCTGAAATTTGGTTTACAGCTCTGTTAGTGAGCATTTCTCCTTTGTCAAGATAATCCATCCACTTTACAGGTGTGGCATATCAAGAAGTTGATGACACAGCATGATTAGTTAATTTTTAAATGTAACCTTTCTTAACCTAGGCAAGTCAGTTAAGAACAAATTCTTATTTACAATGATGGCCAAACCCAGGTGAATTGTGCACTGCCCTATGGCACTCCCAAACACAACTAGTTGTGAAACAGCTTGGATTTGACCCAGGGTGTCTGTAGTGACACCTCAAGCACTGAGATGCAGTGCTTTAGACCACTGCACCACTAGGGAGCACATTTCAATTGACTGATTTCCTTATATGAACTGTAACTCAGTAAAATGGTTGAAATTGTTGCATGTTGCGTTTATATTTCTGTTCAGTATATTAGGGCTACTGCACAAACCCCATTTATTCACAACATTATTAGGTCAATGTAAAAAAAAATGTAAGTCATGTTTACAAAACTGAGCGGTAGATCTTGGCTTGCGTTTTGACTCTGAAAAGGTTGGTGACAACTGCTGTAAGCCAAATGCATTGGACCTCAAATACGTTTAAGATTTGCATTGTGCAGTCTGTTGAAACACTCATCAATGTACAACTCCAACGTTTGTAAAGTTTGTTTAGGAGTACACTGTGAAAGGCTATAGGAGCAGGGTGCAGCCATGTTGATCTCCTACATCATCACATGATTGACCTCCAAAAATACCAAAATACTGTAGCGACCTTAACCCAGCACCAGTGGCATGTATTAATGGATGCCAATAGAAGCCAGGCTTCCCCAAAAATATACCAAGAAAAACCCTTTCAAAAATAATGTGTATTTTGTCTTTCTGTGTTTCATAATTTTCCTTCAGTTCGCAAGAGGCTGAATGTATTTCACTGGAGATAAAACATCATAGTTTTGATTAAACAGCCCAATGATTATAACGGCGATTCTGATCCAACAATAAATTCATACATTGTGCCTCTGGCCTGAGAGAATGGAAGTTTAGTACGTACCTAGCTGTAGTAGGCTAATGTTAACTAGCTGGCTAATTGTTGCCTATGAATGGAAGTTAGGCTAGCAAGCTAGCATTTTAGCCAGGTAGTCTTGGACAACAAAAACTATAATTGTGTACTGAATGACAGAGTCAAAAAACATTTCGACAACATGGAAGAGAGGAGGACGGCATTGGTGTTTCTTTAAAAGTAGGATGAGTCAACATGTTTTTACACACACACACACACACACACACACACACACACACACACACACACACACACACACACACACACACACACACACACACACACACACACACACAGAGAGAGTTCGAGAAATCAGTAACTGTTTGTTACACAATATGCTTTGTGGACTCCACTGGACAGATGTGGCTTTTTTTCCTGGCTTGGCTTCCCCAGTGATTTTACTCACGCACCGCTACTGCCCAGCACCTAGCGACCTCGTCAAGAGGTTCGTACGTCTTCGTGTAATGGTTAAGGTGTTGTCTTCACATTCGCTGTACCTGGGTTTGAGTCCTGGTCTGTGCTACCCCTGAAATTGTTACACTGGTGTCAGAAGTGGGATGATGCCTGTGAAGCCAACATTGACACAGGTATATGGGAGAGACTTGGTATAGAGAAGCCTAGCGACCTTACTCCAACACCTAGCAACCCCTTCAAGCGGTTTGGACCCTATGGCATAACAGTTAAGGTGTTGTCTTGACAGTCGACTGGACTCGTGTTTCAATTCCCGGTCGGGGCTACCCCTCGAAATTGCTTCAATACGTTTGAGTTTAACCTAATTTGACCAGGTCTGATGCTCAGAGTGTCACACCCTGATCTGTTTCACCTGTTCCTGCGATTGTCTCCACCCCCTCCAGGTGTCGCTTGTTCTCGCCAGTGTATTTATCCCTGTGTTTCCTGTATCTCTGTGCCAGTTCGTCTTGTATGTTTCCAAGTCAACCAGCGTTTTTCCCTTCTCCTGCTTTTTGCATTCTCCTTTTTCTAGTCCTCCCGGTTTTGACCCTTGCCTGTTTCTGGACTTTGTACCCGCCTGCCTGACCATGAGCCTGTCTGCCATTCTGTACCTTCTGGATTCTGATCTGGTTTTGACCTTTTTGCCTGTCCACGACCATTCTCTTGCATAACCCTTTGGTTTAATACACATTGTAAGACTCCAACCACCTGCCTCCTGTGTCTGCGTTTGGGTCTCGCCTTGTGCCTTGATACAGAGCTTTGAATAGGCCAACATTTGGCTATCTATTGGACAGGTTACGATAGCCTGTTACAGTTTGTTGAGATGCGTGCATGCATGCCATTGTCGTGGCAATTCTACACAGGGACACCCAAAGTCAATCTTAAATGAAACATTGTTTATTAACAGTTAACTGGAGAGGTTCCAACAAACTTGATGCACCATAGTGCACGTCTGTCAGGAGCTCTTTCGGGGCAGTCCCGTTAGAGCTCTTATAGTATACTGCTTACAGACACATTACATAGGCATGACTTTGCTTATCAATCATAATTAATTAATCATTAACATTTGGTTCATGTATGTGACAGACCAATACCTCATGAGGCTTCTTCTCTCCAAGCTGAAACCTTGAAACTGAGATATTCTTTTGTTCTCAAAACAAGGTTCAGGGCGTACTGCCAAATTGCAGATACTGATAATGAGGATTCAGTCACTTGCATGAACACATAAACTGCTTACTAGAAAAGCACAAACCGAACACAGAAATTGGTTATTAGAAAAGCACAAACATAAAATGTTCCATCACACCATCAGAGTGAAAGGTAGGCCTTGAGCCTGGAGCACATTTTCACATGCAAATAGCACTCGATCATGTGGCTCAAATTCAAGGTGTGTATTTTACTACTTGAACTCACTGGAAATATCACGCACTGTGGCTGTAATGAACAGAACAACCAATAGCTGTCTAATTTATAATCTATATGTCTATAATCTAGTCTAAACCAAATCAACAAATCCCCAACAGGAGGAAATAAAGAGAGAGGAGGAGGACAGTTTCAATGTTTTTATTTAGAATTCTAAGGATTCTGGAGATCTTCTTTTTTATATATATAAGAGCAAGAAACATGACAATCACAGTTTTAACAATCTGGACGATATATTGAAGAGGAGTTTCTTTGGCACCAGTGGATTAAGAGAAGGCTACATAGACTACTTCACTAACACTTTACTAGAAGCCGACAGATATACAATAATGCGTTATTACCTGTTGTACATTATGTATGAACCAGGGGAGGCTGCTGAGGGGAGGACGACTCATTGTAATGGCTGGAACGGAGTGAACGGAATGGCATTGATGTATTTGATACTAATCCACTTATTCTGCTCGAGACATTACCAGGAGCCCATCCTCCCCAATGGAGGTGCCACGACCCTGTGGTATGAACCCTTATCATGTTTTATTATAAACTGTTGCCATGCTATATCTCTATGTTTTCTATACATTCACTGAGAGATGATACAGTACGAAGATATTCGAGGATCATAAATGATGATAGCTACAGATTGTACACCAGATAATGTGATATAACCAAAGAGTTTTGGTATCCATTACTGGGAGTTAGAGATTTGCCAATACAAAACGCTGCTATAGATTCTTCAATTAACCTGGTATTGGCGATACTCTCTTTGTTCTCAATTCTGGAAATCTTATAAATGTCCATGTCCAGTGACAGGTGGTTCTATAACCAGCAGAGAAACCTCAGAAAGATAGTAAATCCAGGTTATGTATCAATGTGTGTAGAGCTTTGTTTTAACGTGACACACTGTCTGGCCGTGGCCGCTTCGCATAGAAATGACTAGTTCTGTCGAAGATGCTGGGAAATTCTAGATGTAGCTAAGATGGCGAGGATCCTCCTTGCGTGGTACGAAACATGGATTTACTATATCTGAGTTTTCAGTGTTTTTTATAGAACCCCCTGCCACTGGATAGAAGCATTTCTAAAATAACTGTTTCCCAGAATCGAGATGGAAGACAGTATCGCCAATCTTTGGTTAGATCACGTTATCTGTAACTAGTATTGTGACAAGTATTGTACTGATTGGCTTGAATTGTATCTATTAGGTCAAACAAAGTTATCATCTTACATACACAAATATAGGTTTAGGTTTAAACTTTAAGCAGTAGCATAAGAAGATAATTATACCTTTTTAACAACTTCATCATCCTTTTTCACATGTGAAACAGACATCTGCCCCTGACACACACACACACACACACACACACACACACACACACACACACACACACACACACACACACACACACACACACACACACACACACACACACACACACACACACACACACACACACACACACACACACACACACACACACACACACACACACACACACACACACACACACACACACACACACACACACACACACACACACACACACACACACACACACACACACACACACACACACACACACACACACACACATGCAAGCACATAGATTGCACACAATGAAATACAGGAAGACACACAGACATGAACTGTAATTGTGTGTGTGTGGGTGTGTGTTTTTGAACAGAGGGTCTGTCTGAGTTTTTTAGAGGATGATGGGCAGAGTGTGGGAGTGGGAATGGGGAAGTATTTTAGGGAATAGGTATAGGTGTATTTATTTTGTGTGTGTGGACTTTGACAGCTGGGCCTCCTCTTCCACAAGTCTCCCCTCCTTCTCCTACTCTTCTTCCTTCTCCTCCACCTCTTTCTACACTTTCTTCTCTCCTTCCTTCTCCTACTCTTTCTCTCCTTCCTTCTCCTACTCTTTCTCTCCTTCCTTCTCCTACTCTTTCTCTCCTTCCTTCTCCTACTCTTTCTCCCTCTGCACTTTCTCCTCCCTGTCTTCCTCATCGAAGGGCGAGATAGAGTGGAAGGCATCATGTGGGAGCGTGGCAGAGAGAGTGTACTCCTCCCTCACTCCCTCCGTCATAGCCGACAGATCCACATCCGCCTCAGGAACGTCGGATTCTAGGAACGGTTTGGAATCAGAAAAACCGTTGGATTCTGGAATTTCGTCAGATTCTGGAACTTCACTGACAGCCACCTCTTCCATCTCCAAAGCCTCAGCCTTGGACTCCTCCAGCCCTGGAGCCAGTTGGGAGTGCACCTCTGTGAAGAGGAACTCCTCATCAGGGCTGGCCAGCGGGGAGATCTCAATGGAGGCCACGGCAGTAGGCGAGACCCCGGTCTGGGATGAGGCCTCCACCTCTGCTTCAGCTTCAGGTTGGCCCTCAGACTTACGATTCTGTTACAGCAGGATGTAGTCATGTCAGATGAATCCACAACAGTGTGAGTGTTTGTGTGTGTGTGTGTGTACTGACCTTCTTGATGCTGAACGTGAGAGGGGACACTTTGAAGGAGGAACTCTTTGGGTGGTTGGGTGTCAGGCTCTTCTTCATCTTCTCTCGTTTCTCCTGTGACACAATCTTGTTCATCTTCTTCTCTATATTCGCTTTGGAGAAGGCCCTCTTCAGACTGTCCACCTGCAATACATTGTGCAATACCATGCAGTCAGTACATAGCAGGAAATCTCCTAACCCTTACCCCTAACCTCCGACCCCTGATCTTAAGCTCTGCAATACATCAATAGTCAGCATTGAAAACGCCACACGGCCACAGAACATGACCTTGACCCCTAACCTCTCACCCATAGACTTTGACCCCTAATGCCGGTTTTCTCCATCACTCACCTTCTTTAGACTAGAGCGTTTAAACTTATCCGTGCGGGATTTGTCTGTGTGCTCTCCGGCCAGCTCGTATACGTCATCTCCCACCTCGTCCAGGTCCGCCTCCAGCCCTACGTCCTCGTCCGAGGATAGGTCGATGGTGTGAAGCCCCTCCTCCGTGGAGCGGTTGGCGTCGATGACGGCGGTGGGATCCTCCCCCTCCTCAGCTTCACGGGGGAAAGGAACAGTATCCTTGACAAACACACTGGTTGGGATTTCATTCTCCTCCTACAGAGAGAGAGGGAAGAGGGAGGGAGAAGGAGAAGAGGGAGGAAGGTAGACGAGTAGGGAAGGAGAGAAAGAGAATGAGAAGGTGTAAAAAGGAAAGTGTATGATAAGAAGTTAGAGAAAGGAACTCATGAACCGTTGGGAGTACGTTCGTTCATCATTCAAAACAGATGTGGTGTGTTGCTATCTTTAATTATCTTTATTAATAGCTAATAGTTTAGGAGTGTGTCACATTTATACTACCATTCAAAAGTTCGGGGTCACTTAGAAATGTCCTTGCATCGCTAACACTCCAAACTAATGGGTGAGTTGTCATGGTAACACCAGAATAGAACTTGTGATGAGTGGCAGCTTTGTTAAATAGTACCCGCAAAACACCAGTCCAATGTCAACAGTGAAGAGGCAACTCTGGGATGCTGGCCTTCTAATCAGAGTTCCTCTGTCCAGTGTCTGTGTTCTTTTGCCCATCTTAATATTTTATTTTTATTGGCCAGACTGAGATATGTCTTTTTCGTTGCAACTCTGCCTAGAAGGCCAGCATCCCGGATCCTGTTGACGTTGAGACTAGTGTTTTGCGGGTACTATTTAACGAAGCTGCCAGTTGAGCACTTGTGTTGCGTCTGTTTCTCAAACTAGACACGCTAATGTACTTGTCCTCTTGCTCTGTTGTGCACCGGGGCCTCCCACATCTCTTTCTATTCTGGTTAGAGCCAGTTTGCGCTGTTCTGTGAAGGGAGTAGTACACAGTGTTGAAAGAGATCTTCAGTTTCTTGGCAATTTCTCGCATTGAATAGCCTTCATTTCTCAGAACAAGAATAGACTGACGAGTTTCAGAAGAACGTTCTTTGTTTCTGGCCATTTTGAGCCATAACAGAACCTTGTGATTTTTTTACACTACTTATTAGTTTCCACTAAACGCCAATATTATCAAGCCTGTAAGACTGAGTAAGTGGTTAAGTGGTATCTTAAAGGGAAAGTTCCGCTTGTTAATTTTTTTCCCATTCTTTTGGGATTGAGGCCAGGAGATGTTTCATTTTCAAATTGTTGTCATTCTAGCTAGAGCGACTTACAGGAGCAATTAGGGTTAAGTGCCTTGCTGAAGGGCACATCTACAGATTTTTCACCGAGTCAGCTCAGGGAATCGAACCAGCGATCTTTCGGTTAAAGATATATACAGTAGCTGGAATTCTGAAGACTCAGCTTTACTCTGGACTGCTTCTGATGTATGAAAACGTTGAAAACCTTCTGTGGTGACGTGTGGTGTTGGGGAACTACATAGGCCTATTGAGTTATGGAATCATTGGATTTGTGTAAACGTTATTTCCAAACCATGAACACATACCATCTACATACAGTCACTAATCATTGTTACATTCCTAATGACATTTCACAAAATGGCCGACGCAAACACACACACACACACACACACACACACACACACACACACACACACACACACACACACACACACACACACACACACACACACACACACACACACACACACACACACACACACACACACACACACACACACGGGAAGGATGCACACAGTGTTGTTGGGCTCTGGCTGGAAACACAGGCCAGCCGTGATGATACGGGTACTGTGGCTGGGGGGAGGGATGTTCTGCTGGAAACACAGGCCAGCAGTGATGATACGGGTACTGTGGTTGGGGGGGGGGGGGTTCTGCTGGAAACTTTGTCACAAAGATATCATGTAGCTCTACATTAATGCAGGACACACACGGTTGCTGGGAACAATCATAAAGGCAGAGGAATGTCGAAGAAGAGGGAAGGAAGCCAAGGCAACACATACACATACACACACACGCACACAGGGGAGGGAAGCCAAGGCGAGGCAGCACTCAGAGTTTCCACCAAATGCTGGACATGGGCCAAACCCTGAGAGGAGAAGAGAGAAGAGGAGGGAGGGAGGGAGGGAAGGGAGGGAGGAGAGAGAAAGGAGAGAGGGAAGGAAAGGAGAGAGAAAGGAGAGAGGGAAGGGAGGAGAGAGAGAGAGAGAGGGAGGGAAAGGAGAGAGGAGGAGAGAGAAGAGGAGAGAGGGAGGGAAAGGAGAGAGGAGGAGAGAGAAGAGGAGAAAGGGAGGGAAAGGAAAGAGGAGAAGAGAGAAGAGGAGGGAGGGAGGGAAGGGAGCGAGGGAAGGGAGGGAGGAGAGAGAAAGGAGAGAGGGAAGGAAAGGAGAGAGGGAAGGGAGGAGAGAGAAGAGAGAGGGAGGGAAAGGAGAGAGGAGGAGAGAGAAGAGGAGAGAGGGAGGGAAAGGAGAGAGGAGGAGAGAGAAGAGGAGAAAGGGAGGGAAAGGAAAGAGGAGAAGAGAGAAGAGGAGAGAGGGAGGGAGAAGTGAGAAGGGAGAGAGAAGAGGAGAGACACATGCACACGTACGTACACACACACACCCTGGAGAACATCTGTTTTCCTCAGGCACCACAACCCAACCTCAGATAACAAAGTATTATTCTCTACACATTTGACCTTAAGAACAATTACTCTGGACACATGCATACATACACACACACACACACACAAGCACACACACACGCACGCACACACATGCAAAATGCAGTAGGGAGTTGTGGAGGAAATGCAACGTCTGTTTTTGCAAGATAAAGTTTGAGGGCTGTGTATTTAATACTCTTAGAAAATAGTACAATTCTGACACACTCCGCAGACTGGACAAGTCTAGCTTGTGAAGTGAGTAATGGTCATGGAATTGACTCTTCACTCTCCTCTGAAAAGGTTTCCAGTACTGTATATATCTCCCCGTTCTCTTATAGCAGGCCTATACAGTGTATAGAAAGTTTACAACTCAGAATGTTCCATAATATCTGTGGGTATAAGTTTGTCCTCGCACACACTCGCATACACACACACACACGCATACACACACACACACACACGCATACACACACACAAACTTGCTTCCCCCCTCACTAAGGAATTTCCTGATGAGATTAACAAAAAAGGTCCCACTCTGCTCAGAGGAATGCATTCACCTTTAGGCTAGCATTAGCTATGGTACCTTTGGCTTTCTTTAGCTACCCTTAGCTTATTTAGCTACCCTTAGCTTATTTAGCTACCCTTAGCTTATTTTGCTACTCTTAGCTTATTTATCTACCCTTAGCTTATTTAGCTACCCTTAGCTTATTTAGCTACCCTTAGCTTATTTAGCTACCCTTAGCTTATTTATCTACCTTTAGCTTATTTAGCTACCCTTAGCTTATTTAGCTACCCTTAGCTTATTTTGCTACTCTTAGCTTATTTATCTACCCTTAGCTTATTTAGCTACCCTTAGCTTATTTAGCTACCCTTAGCTTATTTATCTTCATTCAGCTACATTTAGCTGTTACCTTTAGATTCATTTAGCTACCTCTAGCTTATTTAGCTTCCCTCAGATGCAGTTAGCTGCTACCCATAGCTTCATTTAGTTGCTACCCTTAGCTTCACTTAGCTACCCTCATCTTCATTTAGCTACCCTTAGCTTAATTTAGCAACCCTGAGCTTAATTTAGCTACCCGTAGCTTATTTTGCTTCCCTTAGTTTATTTAGCTTCCCTTAGCTACATTTCATTTAGCTGCCTTTAGCTGCTACTCTTAGCCTTACCTTTAGTTGTAACTTGTGTGTTTTAGCTGGCTCCCATAGCTACTGTAAGAGTCTAGGCACTGGAGACAACGGTCAGTGATCTTCAGATCAGCGAATTTGGAGCTCTAGGATGATCCCAGAGATTCCACGTTGGATGACCATTTTTCCTTGAAGTCCCAGTATTCTTGAACGCACTGATTCAGATGTCGAATATTTCCAAGTCCCAAGTTCCCAGATACACACAACATCAACACTATCTACAACCGATCAATCACTCAACAGTCTGACAGAAGCTAAATTGGCAAGCCAAGCCAAGCCAAGGTGTTCCATGATATTAAGTAATAGCATACAGTAGCTTAGCATTATCAGAGTTCTGTCACTGTAATTGAGCTAACTTCAGTTGGAAACCTGTTATTCTTGTGTTACATGTGTCAACACCTACACAAGTCAAAACACGTTATACCAACGAAACACAGACATTCATTTTGCCAATGCAGCTGCCACCAAGATGAAACATTTCGAGAGTTGGAGAGAGAGAGTGTTTTGCTTTACTCTAGGTTTCCCTGTGCTGCCTATAAGGTGTGGTTCCTCCAGTGAACACATGCATGACAGGCCTGCTACTGCTACCTCACTGTACCAGTCAGAGTCAAGGTACAGTACCTCCTCCCCTAGCTAAGAGGAGTGAGAGAGCCCAGATGTCCGCCTACCTAACAGTGTTTGTGTTAAAGCAGGGTGAGTGTGTGTGTGTGTTGTCATATGTATCAGCATATTATTGCCTTGTGTTATTACCAATGTAATGGATCCATCACATTAATACGACTGGGCCTATGGACTGGAGAGACGTTACTTTTTGAGCACAGAGACACACACACCTACACACGTTAATCTGTCACACATTCCAGTGTCTGGTCCTCAGCACAGATGATAGAAAACAGCTGTTATGTGCTCAACACATTGATTGAGTATTGTGTGTGTGTGTGTGTGTGTGTGTGTGTGTGTGTGTGTGTGTGTGTGTGTGTGTGTGTGTGTGTGTGTGTGTGTGTGTGTGTGTGTGTGTGTGTGTGTGTGTGTGTGTGTGTATCAGAAAGATGTGAGCGAAGGAGGAGTAGAGATGGAAGATACATTCTTTAAAGAAAAGGTTCCAAAAGGGTTGCTTGGCTGTCCCCCATAGGATAACTATTTTTGGTTCCAGGTAGAACTATTTTGGGTTCTATGTAGAACTCTCTGTGTAAAGGGTTCTACGTGGAACTCAAAAGGGTTCTACCTGGAACCAAAAAGGGTTATTCAAAGCGTTCTACTATGGGGACAGCTGAAGAACCCTTTTATTAAGTTCTTAGATAGCACCTTTTTATCTCTGAGTGTAGAGAGAGAGTAGTGGTCAACAATCCTACTAGCCTTTGAACTACCACTAACACTTAGAAAGAGAGCAAGACAGACAGAGAAAGGGAGAGGGGGCGAGAGAGTCCTGCCAAGCTCTCTATCAGCCAGGTCACGAGACCAACACAATGACAGCTTTTGTATCTCACTGTGTGTGAGTGTGTCCATAGCTCTGCTTTGTATGTGCAGATAGTGATAATAATGTACTCTATTACAGAGAGAGAGAGAGAGAAAGAGGGGGAGCAGAAGAGAGAGAGAGAGAGAGAGAGAGAGAGAGAGAGAGAGAGAGAAAGAGGGGGGCAGAAAGAGAGAGAGAGAGAGAGAGAGAGAGAGAGAGAGAGAGAGTGTACTACTTATGGACTCAAATGGGAAATATATAGAAGAAAAAAACTTTTCCCAAACACAGTGTGTCTAAACTCTGGTGTCCAAACACCCAGCGCCCTAGACCTTCTGTCTGAGGACCAACTAGGCACACCCAGCCACATAATAATACACAGGCACAAACGACCTGAGAGCACAGCAAGAAAGAGTGGCCACAGCACTGAAGGGAGTGATTGAAAAGGCTTCTTCTACTTTCCCCAACGCACAAGTGGTTATCTCCACCCTGCAACCACGAAAAGACTTCCACCCTGCCACAATACAGCGGGTAAACACAAGTATTTCCCGTGACTGTGCCTCAAAACCAAACGTTTTCCTGGCCCACCACTCCACCCTGGACTTGAACAGCCTCTATGACCAGGTCCACCTCTACAAGGCAGCAGTGCCCACCTTTGCCCGAACTCTAAAGGACATCGCTCTCAAACGTATCCCCAACACTTCACACAGGAGCAACAGGTCAATAGACACCCCACCCAGACCAGCGAGACACCCTCCCAGACCTGCAGGACCCCCTGGACCTACACATAGGACCCACGCCAAGAGGAATTACATCCAGACCACCGCACACCCAGACACATCCACACCCCCACCACAACCAATCAACACCCCCCACGTCAACCATGCCCACACCCCATTTAGGCCCCCTCAGATCAGACCTATGCCACTCCTGCCCACCCCATGCACCCCACCCCCGCAAAGAGGGCCTCAACATGGAAGCCACACATACGCCCAGGTAGTGAGTGGGCAAACAGTCCCAACCCCCACTCTCACACTCGCCCAAGCCAATGGCATGTACCAGATGCTCAGCAGGCTCTGCTCACACTTACTGGCCTGAGGCCAAACCACGACCAACAACGACCAACAACATTGGACACTCTATGGAACAAAAAGCATTCACTATATCATCCTGGAATATCCAAGGCCTGAGGTCATCTGCCTTTGGCCTGAAGAGCAGAAACCCGGACTTCACCAAAGAAATCGGTAATACAGACATTGTCATCCTGCAAGAAACCTGGTACAGAGGAGACAGACCCACCGGTTGCCCTCTAGGTTACAGAGAGCTGGTAGTCCCATCCACCAAACTACCAGGTGTGAAACAGGGAAGGGACTCAGGGGTATGCTAATTTGGTATAGAGCAGACCTAACTCACTCCATTAAATTAATCAAAACAGGAACATTTTACATTTGGCTAGAAATTCAAAAGGAAATTATCCTAACAGAGAAAAATGTCCTCCTGTGTGCTACCTATATCCCCCACTAGAATCCCCATATTTTAATGAAGACAGCTTCTCCACCTTGGAGGGGGAAATCAATCATTTCCAGGCCCAGGGACATGTACTAGTCTGTGGCGACCTAAATGCCAGAACCGGACAAGAACCTGACACCCTCAGCACACAGGGGGATAAACACCTGCCTGTAGGTGACAGCATTCCCTCCCACATATGCCCCCTAGGCACAACTATGACAACATAACCAACAAAAACGGGTCACAACTCCTGCAGCTCTTAAAGACTACCAGAACCCACTGGATTCTCCAATTACATTGAATGAGTTACAGGACAAAATAAAAACCCTCCAACCCAAAAAGGCCTGTGGTGTTGATGGTATCCTCAATGAAATGATCAAATATACAGACAACAAATTCCAATTGGCTATACTAAAACTCTTTAACATCATCCTTAGCTCTGGCATCTTCCCCAGTATTTGGAACCAAGGACTGATCACCCCAATCCACAAAAGTGGAGACACATTTGACCCCAATAACTACCATGGCATAAACGTCAACAGCAACCTTGGGAAAATCCTCTGCATTATCATTAACAGCAGACTTGTACATTTCCTCAGTGAAAACAATGTATTGAGCTAATGTCGAATTGGCTTTTACCAAATGTCCGTACGTCAGACCACGCATTCACCCTGCAAAACCTAATTGACAAACAATCCAAAACAAGTGGAAAGTCTTCTCATGATTTGTTGATTTAAAAAAAAAAAAGCTTTTGACTCAATTTGGCATGAGTGTCTATACAAATCGACAGAAAGTGCTGTTGGGGGTAAAACATACGACATTATAAAATCTGTGTCCCCAAACAACAAGTGTGCTGTTAAAATTGGCAAAAAAACACACACATTTCTTTCCACAGGGCCTTGGGGTGAGACAAGGATTCAGCTTAAGCCCCACCCTCTTCAACATATATATCAACGAACTGGCGCGGGCACTAGAAAAGTCTGCAGCACCCGGCCTCACCCTACTAGAATCCGAAGTCAAATGTCTGCTGTTTGCTGATGATCTGGTACTTCTGTCACCAACCAAGGAGGGCCTACAGCAGCACCTAGATCTTATGCACAGATTCTGTCAGACCTGGGCCCTGACAGTAAATCTCAGTAAGACCAAAATAATGGTGTTCCAAAAAGGTCCAGTCACCAGGACCACAAATACAAATTCCATCTAGACACTGTTGCCCTAGAGCACACAAAAAACTATACATACCTTGGCCTAAACATCAGCGCCACAGGTAACTTCCACAAAGCTGTGAACGATCTGAGAGACAAGGCAAGAAGGGCATTCTATGCCATCAAAAGGAACATAAATTTCAACATACCAATTAGGATCTGGCTAAAAATACTTGAATCAGTCATAGAGCCCATTGCCCTTTATGGTTGTGAGGTCTGGGGTCCGCTCACCAACCAAGACTTCACAAAATGGGACAAACACCAAATTGAGACTCTGCACGCAGAATTCTGCAAAAATATCCTCTGTGTACAACGTAGAACACCAAATAATGCATGCAGAGCAGAATTAGGCCGATACCCACTAATTATCAAAATCCAGAAAAGAGCTGTTAAATTCTATAACCACCTAAAAGGAAACGATTCCCAAACCTTCCACAACAAAGCCATCACCTACAGAGAGATGAACCTGGAGAAGAGTCCCCTAAGCAGGCTGGTCCTGGGGCTCTGTTCACAAACACACCCTACAGAGTCCCAGGACAGCAGCACAATTAGACCCAACCAAATCATGAGAAAACAAAAAGATAACTACTTGACACATTGGAAAGAATTAACAAAAAAACAGAGCAAACTAGAATGCTATTTGGCTACACAGAGAGTACACAGCGGCAGAATACCTGACCACTGTGACTGACCCAAAATTAAGGAAAGCTTTGACTATGTACAGACTCAGTGAGCATAGCCTTGCTATTGAGAAAGGCAGACAAAGGCAGACATGGCTCTCAAGAGAAGACAGGCTATGTGCTCACTGCCCACAAAATGAGGTGGAAACTGAGCTGTACTTCCTAACCTCCTGCCCAATGTATGACCATATTAGAGAGACATATTTCCCTCAGATTACACAGATCCACAAAGAATTCGAAAACAAATCCAATTTTGAAAAACTCCCATATCTACTGGGTGAAATTCCACAGTGTGCCATCAAAGCAGCAAGATTTGTGACCTGTTGCCATGAGAAAAGGGCAACCAGTGAAGAACACGCACCATTGTAAATACAACCCATATCTATGCTTATTTATTTTATCTTGTGTCCTTTACCATTTGTACATTGTTAAAGCACTGTATATATATATATAATATGACATTTGTAATGTCTTTATTGTTTTGAAACTTCTGTATGTGTGATGTCTACTGTTAATTTTTATTGTTTATTTCACTTTATATATTATCTACCTCACTTGCTTTGGCAATGTTAACACATGTTTCCCATGCCAATAAAGCCCTTGAATTGAATTGAATTGAATTGAGAGAGAGAAGGGGAGAGAGAGAGAGAGCGAGAGAGAGAGAGAGAGAGAGAGAGAGGGGGAAGGGGGAGAGAGAGAGAGAGAGAGAGAGAGAGAGAGGAGGAAGGGAGGGGGGGGGGAGAGAGAGAGAGAGAGAGAGAGAGAGAGAGAGAGAGAGGGATGAAGTTGTGAAACTTTACTGATGGGGCAAACCACATTCCTCGTTCTGCATGGTTAGTAACCACACACACACAGTTTCAACCAATCACATCTCTCTCCTAGGAATGACCCCTCAACACATTGTTCACACACACACACACACACACACACACACACACACACACACACACACACACACACACACACACACACACACACACACACACACACACACACACACACACACACACATGTTTTGTAAAACCTGTACTAATGAGGTTACAGTATTTGGATTTTAGAACAGACACTGTCCACTATTTCACACACCCCTCTGGTATTTGCCCACACCCAAAGGAATGGGGCTGGGTGCCCCTTAGACTGGCCCATCCAGTGGTCTGGGAGTGGTCTAGTGAAGGGGTGTCAAACATACAAGGGGGTCAATTCGGCCCGCGTGTGTACACATTATTTAAAAAATATATATATTCTGACGGGGGAAACAAACTCAATATACTTTAAATTGACAAAAAACTAATGGAAACTGTAGAAATGATAATGGACCTACATTCATGCAGTTTCTTGACTGTGTCCAGCTAACTGATAATCACCACTGATAATCACCACTGATAATCACCACTGATAATCACCACCGATAATCACCACTGATAATCACCACTGATAATCACCACTGATAAACACCACTGATAATCACCTAAATTAAAGATGGACAGTCAGGGAGCATCAACATTCCCAAAATGATGTTTAGAGGACAATAATAAATAAAGAATTGACAGTGAGAATATATATCACATTTTCAGTGCGGCTCTCCGGACCTCGTTGACCCGAATGTGGCACAAACTCCTCACTCCTCACTTCTGTTAGTGTCTATAAACCTGAACCAAACTCCTCACTCCTCACTTCTGTTAGTGTCTACAAACCTGAACCAAACTCCTCACTCCTCACTTCTGTTAGTGTCTACAAACCTGAACCAAACTCCCTCACTCCTCACTTCTGTTAGTGTCTACAAACCTGAACCAAACTCCTCACTCCTCACTTCTGTTAGTGTCTACAAACCTGAACCAAACTCCTCACTCCTCACTTCTGTTAGTGTCTACAAACCTGAACCAAACTCCTCACTCTGTTAGTGTCTACAAACCTGAACCAAACTCACTTCTGTTAGTGTCTACAAACCTGAACCAAACTCCTCACTCCTCACTTCTGTTAGTGTCTACAAACCTGAACCAAACTCCCTCACTCCTCACTTCTGTTAGTGTCTACAAAACCTGAACCAAACTGAACCCTCACTCCTCACTTCTGTTAGTGTCTACAAACCTGAACCAAACTCCTCACTCCTCACTCCTCACTTCTGTTAGTGTCTACAAACCTGAATGTCAAACTGAACCCTCACTCCTCACTTCTGTTAGTGTCTACAAACCTGAACCAAACTCCCTCACTCCTCACTTCTGTTAATGTCTACAAACCTGAACCAAACTCCTCACTCCTCACTTCTGTTAGTGTCTACAAACCTGAACCAAACTCCCTCACTCCTCACTTCTGTTAGTGTCTACAAACCTGAACCAAACTCCCTCACTCCTCACTTCTGTTAGTGTCTACAAACCTGAACCAAACTCCCTCACTCCTCACTTCTGTTAGTGTCTACAAACCTGAACCAAACTCCTCACTCCTCACTTCTGTTAGTGTCTACAAACCTGAACCAAACTCCCTCACTCCTCACTTCTGTTAGTGTCTACAAACCTGAACCAAACTCCCTCACTCCTCACTTCTGTTAGTGTCTACACACCTGAACCAAACTCCCTCACTCCTCACTTCTGTTAGTGTCTACACACCTGAACCAAACTCCTCACTCCTCACTTCTGTTGGTGTCTACAAACCTGAACCAAACTCCTCACTCCTCACTTCTGTTAGTGTCTACACACCTGAACCAAACTCCCTCACTCCTCACTTCTGTTAGTGTCTACACACCTGAACCAAACTCTACACACCTGAACCAAACTCCCTCCTCACTTCTGTTAGTGTCTACAAACCTGAACCAAACTCCTCACTCCTCACTTCTGTTAGTGTCTACAAACCTGAACCAAACTCCCTCACTCCTCACTTCTGTTAATGTCTACACACCTGAACCAAACTCCCTCACTCCTCACTTCTGTTAGTGTCTACAAACCTGAACCAAACTCCTCACTCCTCACTTCTGTTAGTGTCTACAAACCTGAACCAAACTCCTCACTCCTCACTTCTACACAAACCTGAACCAAACTCCTCACTCCTCACTTCTGTTAGTGTCTACAAACCTGAACCAACCAAACTACAAACCTGAACCAAACTCCTCACTTCTGTTAGTGTCTACAAACCTGAACCAAAACTCCTCACTTCTGTTAGTGTCTACACACCTGAACCAAACTCCTCACTCCTCACTTCTGTTAGTGTCTACACACCTGAACCAAACTCCTCACTCCTCACTTCTGTTAGTGTCTACAAACCTGAACCAAACTCCCTCACTCCTCACTTCTGTTAGTGTCTACAAACCTGAACCAAACTCCTCACTCCTCACTTCTGTTAGTGTCTACAAACCTGAACCAAACTCCTCACTCCTCACTTCTGTTAGTGTCTACACACCTGAACCAAACTCCTCACTCCTCACTTCTGTTAGTGTCTACAAACCTGAACCAAACTCCTCACTCCTCACTTCTGTTAGTGTCTACAAACCTGAACCAAACTCCTCACTCCTCACTTCTGTTAGTGTCTACAAACCTGAACCAAACTCCTCACTCCTCACTTCTGTTAGTGTCTACAAACCTGAACCAAACTCCCTCACTCCTCACTTCTGTTAGTGTCTACACACCTGAACCAAACTCCTCACTCCTCACTTCTGTTAATGTCTACAAACCTGAACCAAACTCCCTCACTCCTCACTTCTGTTAGTGTCTACAAACCTGAACCAAACTCCCTCACTCCTCACTTCTGTTAGTGTCTAAACCTGAACCAAACCCTCACTCCTCACTTCTGTTAGTGTCTACAAACCTGAACCAAACTCCTCACTCCTCACTTCTGTTAGTGTCTACACACCTGAACCAAACTCCCTCACTCCTCACTTCTGTTAGTGTCTACAAACCTGAACCAAACTCCTCACTCCTCACTTCTGTTAGTGTCTACAAACCTGAACCAAACTCCCTCACTCCTCACTTCTGTTAGTGTCTACACACCTGAGCTTCAGTGAAATGAGATAGACATAGTTGTCTTTACATTGTCCATCTATCACGTGACTGTAATGGAAAGTCTCTGTGTGTTTTGTTTTGTTGTGTTATGTTGTGTTATCAGAATGACACCCATGAGGATTGAACTACAGAGACCATAGAGAACCAAAACTCTCAGACACCTTTCCCCCGCCTCTCTTTTTCTCCAATCTTTCTTTCTCCTCACGCTCCTCCTCTCTCCCTCTCTTACTTATTTTCTTCTAGTCTCCTTACATACACTAGTATTCCCTGGAGGAGATCAGACAGCCTTATTAGGGCATGGGAATAAAAATACAGTATCCTGCTCTCATAACACTACTGCAAAAGGAGACAGAGAGAGAGAGGAGGGGAGGGGGAGAGAGAGGGGGAGAGGGGGAAAGAGAGAGAGGAGGGGAGGGGGAAAGAGAGAGAGGAGGGGAGGGGGAAAGAGAGAGAGGAGGGGAGGGGGGGAGAGAGAGGAGAGGGGGAAAGAGAGAGGGAGAGAGGGGGAAAGAGAGAGAGGAGGGGAGGGGGGGGGGGAGGGGGAGAGAGGGGGGAGAGGGGGAGAGAGAGAGAGGAGGGGAGGGGGAAAGAGAGGGGGAGAGGGGGAAAGAGAGAGAGGAGGGGAGGGGGAAAGAGAGAGAGGAGGGGAGGGGGAGAGAGAGAGTGAGAGGGGGAAAGAGAGAGGGAGAGAGAGGGGGAAAGAGAGAGAGGAGGGGAGGGGGAGAGAGAGGGAGAGATAGGGAAAGAGAGAGGGAGAGAGGGGGAGATAGAGGGGGAAAGAGAGAGTGGAGGGGAGGGGGAGAGAGAGGGAGAGAGAGGGAAAGAGAGAGGGAGAGAGGGGGAAAGAGAGAGTGGAGGGGAGGGGGAGAGAGAGGGAGAGAGAGAGGGAGAGAGAGAGGGGAAAAGAGAGAGAGAGGGAGAGAGAGATGGGGGAAGAGAGGGGGAAAGAGAGTGGTGTAGGTAGAGAGAAAAGGAGGAGAGACAGAGAGAAACAGAGCACTAACTAGAATAACTTGAATTTACCAGACTGAGTTTACCACACTGAGTTTACTAGACTGAGTTTACTAGACTGAGTTTACTAGACTGAGTTTACCAGACTGAGTTTACCAGACTGAGTTTACCAGACTGAGTTTACTAGACTGAGTTTACTAGACTGAGTTTACTAGACTGAGTTAACCAGACTGAGTTTACTAGACTGAGTTTACTAGACTGAGTTCACTAGACTGAGTTTACTAGACTGAGTTAACCAGACTGAGTTTACTAGACTGAGTTTACTAGACTGAGTTTACTAGACTGAGTTAACCAGACTGAGTTTACTAGACTGAGTTAACCAGACTGAGTTTACTAGACTGAGTTTACTAGACTGAGTTTACTAGACTGAGTTAACCAGACTGAGTTTACTAGACTGAGTTAACCAGACTGAGTTTACTCGACTGTTGGAAGAACACTATTAGTGACTGATGGCTCATTGTACTGTAGGAGACACTCAAACATTCATAACACTGATGCTGCCAGAGGTTATCATAGCCTCTAAGTCTATTCTATTAATAACAGAGGAGGTGGGGGGGTAGATGAGAGAGACAGAGGGAGAGGGGTTGAGTGTGAGAGCCAGAGAAAGAAAGAGAGAAAGAGGGAGAGAGTGAGAGTGAGAGAGAGTTGCCAAAGTGAAGAAATGTGTATATCTGTTCCAAAGGTGCTGTTTATGCAAGACCAGTGTGTGTGTGTGTGTGTGTGTGTGTGTGTGTGTGTGTGTGTGTGTGTGTGTGTGTGTGTGTGTGTGTGTGTGTGTGTGTGTGTGTGTGTGTGTGTGTGTGTGTGTGTGTGTGTGTGTGTGTGTGTGTGTGTGTGTGTGTGTGTGTGTGTGTGTGTGTGTGTGTGTGTGTGCGTGTTAGTGCATGCCCGTGCCTATGTCCCTATGCGTATAAGTACAAAAAATGTAACATTAAAACCCTCCACTGTGCTAGAAGTCTCACTCACACTCTTAACACTGTGACTTTCCTCTGGCTGAGCAAGAGACCAAACCCTAACACACACACTTCCAGACCTCTATATCTAGCTCCGACTGTTAGGTCCTCACTTGTTCCCTGCTCTCTTCCATTCTGCAGCCCCACCCTGCCACGGAAACACTCACACAAACACACTGTTCAGTGGTGAATCAGACAGGCTTTCGCTCTTCAGCGAGGGTTTCCCTTGAAAACAGTTTTGAGGTTGTTTCCAAAGTTTAGACTGAAAAGACATGCGTGAGTAAGACAAAATGTATCTCTCTCTCTCTCTCTCTCTCTCTCTCTCTCTCTCTCTCTCTCTCTCTCTCTCCCTCTCTCCCTCTCCCCCATCTCTCCCCCCCTCTCTCTCTCTCTCTCTCTCTCTCTCTCTCTCTCTCCCCTCTTCCCCCATCTCTCTCTCTCTCTCTCCCCTCTCCCCCCATCTCTCTCTCTCTCTCTCTCTCCCCTCTCTCTCTCTCTCCCCCTCCCCTCCCCCCCATCTCTCTCTCTCTCTCTCCCCCTCCCCTCCCCTCCCCCCATCTCTCTCTCTCCCCCTCTCTCTCTCTCCCCCTCTTCCCCCATCTCTATCTCTCTCTCTCTCTCCCTCTCATCTCTCTCTCCCAACCCTCTCTCTCTCTCTCCCCCCTCCCCTCCCCTCCCCCCATCCTCTCTCTCTCTCTCTCTCTCTCTATGTTCATGTTCATGTGTTCATGGAATAATTGAGTCTGGGCTCCAGGCTATGAAATACAAACACACACAATAAGAGAAACACACACACACACAGGATACAGGATCTCACAAACTCACACACAAAGGGCCGCCTGAGCAACCCCACCCTCCATTAGAATGCTAGTGTGTTATTGATAACAGAATCCATCTCAGTGTCACAAGACATGACAGATCCTCTCTCCCCCTCCGTTGTCTCCTTGTTTTAATCTGGTCATTTTCAGACGACTATCCTGCGGGCTGATAAGAGTGGAAACTCACTCACACAGTCTCATGCTATAAAGCATTGGGCACCAACCTTTACTGAATCAAGATCACTTTCTCAAAATGTTAACCGAGATCTACCACTCAGATTTTTAAACATGACTTCATAATTAAAATATTAACCTAATAAAAACTGTTCTGTATGAATGAGGTTTGGCCTGCTACATTATCACAGCATATTGGATATATGCCTGGCCTGATACATTATCACAGCATATTGACTATATGCCTGGCCTGATACATTATCACAGCATATTGGATATATGCCTGGCCTGATACATTATCACAGCATATTGACTATATGTCTGGCCTGATACATTATCACAGCATATTGACTATATGTCTGGCCTGATACATTATCACAGCATATTGACTATATGCCTGGCCTGATACATTATCACAGCATATTGACTATATGCCTGGCCTGATACATTATCACAGCATATTGGATATATGCCTGGCCTGATACATTATCACAGCATATTGACTATATGTCTGGCCTGATACATTATCACAGCATATTGACTATATGTCTGGCCTGATACATTATCACAGCATATTGACTATATGTCTGGCCTGATACATTATCACAGCATATTGACTATATGTCTGGCCTGATACATTATCACAGCATATTGACTATATGTCTGGCCTGATACATTATCACAGCATATTGACTATATGTCTGGCCTGATACATTATCACAGCATATTGACTATATGTCTGGCCTGATACATTATCACAGCATATTGACTATATGTCTGGCCTGATACATCATCACAGCATATTGACTATATGTCTGGCCTGATACATTATCACAGCATATTGACTATATGTCTGACCTGATACATTATCACAGCATATTGACTATATGTCTGGCCTGATACATTATCACAGCATATTGACTATATGTCTGGCCTGATACATTATCACAGCATATTGACTATATGTCTGGCCTGATACATCATCACAGCATATTGACTATATGTCTGGCCTGATACATTATCACAGCATATTGACTATATGTCTGACCTGATACATTATCACAGCATATTGACTATATGTCTGGCCTGATACATTATCACAGCATATTGACTATATGTCTGGCCTGCCAATATTGTTCTTCTCAGACCATATTATATTTCAAAATGTTACCTTTAATAGAAAATAGATCAGTTGGTGTAGCATTTGTGAGGCACAGCTGAGCATAAATGGAAATAATTTCCTAATAATTTGCTTCTTTATTTGACTGGACAGATGGGACCTCTATCTGTCATGGTGCTTTCAAGACAATTTGGGATTCTTAAAAAAACGAGGTGAAATCATAACGTCATCTTCAGGTCAGAAAGTCAGAGCTCTAGAAAGAGTTTCCCACTTGGAATTCTGAGTTGGATGACCGTTCAAAGCTATTTTCCTCATTCGGATCTAATTTATTCTGAGTTCCCAGTTGTGAAGTCGGATGTCTGAGATTAGGTTAAACAGATTTCAGGTAAGACAGAAGTCTGAGACGTACTGAAGTCGGAAGTCTGAGATTTCCCAGTTTCTAGTTGTTTTGAACATGGCGTTAGTCTCAGTGGAGGGAAGGAGGGAGCAGCAGCCTCTCACGGTCCCTGCTCTCTCCTTCCTTTCCTCCAGTGAGTCTGACCAGAGAGAGGGGACTCCATCTTCCACCTGATGGCGAAACTCTAGTCACACCACATCTGCACAAATTCATGTTGCTCCTATGACCAGAGAAAGTGAAATATTCCTTGATATTAAAATAGACACAAGGAGTTGCTAATGATAATAAAACGCAGGGCATCGATTCACTTGGCTACTCATTCATTGCAGCTGCAGCACCAGTGGAAGTAGAGAAAATCATGTTTCATGTTTTGTAGGAGTGTTGAATAAAAACAGTGCTGACAGTCCAGAATAAAAAGTCACTCATAAAAACAGCAGCTCTTTGCTGTTTTCTCTGAAAGTCTCTCTCTGGTCATTGTCTTAAAAGTTATCAAATCTTACATTGGCTAGTATCAAACTTTGCTGTGGCATTGGTCGTGGAAGCTGTAGTCACAGTGATTTGAGCTATCTGATTGGCCAGCACAGTAGGCACACACGATTAAGCCACAGAACTCCGGTAGGTGAAGTTTGTCTTTTCATCAAATGATTAAAAATGTGACCACTTTGCCAACCCGGTGCGCAGGGCTTCTGAATTAAGTGCACCTACCGCCAACAGCACAACAAGTAGAAAAATGAGTGCAAGCCGTCATCATTGGCTTTTCTACAGAAATGTTTCATGATATACTAGGAATGCCTTGAAGATCGACCGGTTGGTAACCGCTGTTCTACAGTACCACACCCCGCCCCCAACAATAACCTTTGATCCCTCAATACCTCTGTTAATCCCCCACGCCCATCCATTTTCTACTCTTGACGATGGACACTTTGAAGTTGTCCCTCTTGGGCAGACACACACACACACACACACACACACACACACACACACACACACACACACACACACGCGCGCGCACGTGCGCGAGCACAAACACACACACATACACATGCAAACACACACACACACGTGTCACCTGGAATATGAGCACTTTGAAGTTGTCCCTCTTGAGCAAGTGGGAGTGGTTTGCCTCCAGCTTCTTCACCTGTCCAGCCTGTCGCTCCATCCTGTCGCGCACCTGGAGACACACAGTGATCAGACAAACACTATACAATCTATCTATGGGTCTGTCTGTCTCTTCCCACTCATCCATCCATCTTCCACTCACCTCCTTCATGGTGACGGACACCTTGCGGCTCTTGTCCAGCAGCTTGCTTACGGTGTTGGCGGTGTGTGTGTGGCTCTTGGACAGCTTGGTCATGTCTGTCTGGATCCCCATCACCGCTCCCTCCATCTCCACCTGACGCTCCTCCATCTTGTGCTGGTTCTCCTGAACCGTGTCCAGCATGTTGACCAGTTTGTCCAGGAGGGTCAGCACCGTGATGGCGTTAACCGGGCCCGTCCCTGGGGTCAGTGTTGGGCTTAGTGGCCCCTCCTTGGTGGTGGTTCCTCCAGGAGCTCCAGATTCGGAGGCTGCGCTTAGAGCTCCTGTGCCCAGCTGGGAGAGGCTGTGACTGGGGGAGGGGTGGTCGAGGCTGGGGACCATCAGGTCCTGGCTCTCGTGGGTGCTGCTCACCATGCTGTTCCTCTCTGCTTGGACTGCGTCCTCACACATTGCTAACGTGGCTGGCTAATGTGCTAGCTAACACACACCGTGGAATAAAGCTCTGCTCTCTCTCCTCGACCTGTGTGGGAGTGGGAGTGTGTGTTCAGTCCCACGCTGTTTGCTTTGCTGTCGAGCTGGCTGAGGATTTTGTTGCAGTTTGCTGAGTTTCTCCAACTTGTTGCTACGAAGCAAAACTTTCCTGCATTCACCCTCTGTCGTCCCCACCCCTTTCCTTTCCTCAGTCAGTCTCTCTCTCTCTCTCTCTCTCTCTTTCTCTCTCTCTCTCTCTCTGTCTCTCTCTCTCTCTCTGTCTGTCTCTCTCTCTCTCTGTCTCTCTCTCTCTCTGTCTGTCTCTCTCTCTCTCTCTGCCTCTCCCTCGTTTTTCTGAGTCAGAAGAGCAGCAGTGTTTTTGCCCCAGAGCTTAAAATCTCTCCCACACCCAAAGGGGAGGAGCCTTTCACCACGGCAACTAGACCTGCCCAGCACAATTATGTTTGTTACTCATGACTCTCTCTTCAGTAAAAACACATTCAGTTTCCCTGTCTAGTGAAGCATCTCTCTCTCTCTCTCTCTCTCTCTCTCTCTCTGAGAAGGGGTAGCGGGGGGGAGAAAGGGGGCGGTTCCACCCTGGCACAGATGACTTCACTGTTCCAACATGGCACTGCACCCTACACAAAGAGGGAAAGAGAAGAGGGAGAGAGGTGTGTGTGTTTCCTGAAGTGAGTCTTTCTCTCTTAGTGTGTTCATGTCTTGTGTCCAGTTCAGAACGCCTCTGAAAGATCCCAAAGGAAAAGAGTAGAATATCTCTCTCAGGGGTACTGTATTAGAACCATGTATTGTTCCACACGTTTCAGATGGAAAAACAACAGAATGGTAGACAGAAAGAAGAGAGGGAGTTCTCTGTCGCATGTGGGATGACATGACCCCTGTGACATACTGTAAGAGAGACAGGACACACACGCACGTACGCACACACACACACACACACACACACACACACACACACACACACACACACACACACACACACACACACACACACACACACACACACACACACACACACACACACACACACACACACACACACACACACACACACACACAGTCCGGTCGCCTGAGGGAAAGGAAGGGAGAGGTGACATCATGGAGGTTTCATATAACAATACACCCATTGGGACACCAGAGACATTAGGTGGTGTGTGTGTGTGTGTGTATGTGTGTTGTGTGTATGTGTGTGTGTGTGTGTGTGTGTGTGTGTGTGTGTGTGTGTGTGTGTGTGTGTGTGTGTGTGTGTGTTGTGTGTATGTGTGTTGTGTGTGTGTGTTGTGTGTATGTGTGTTGTGTGTATGTGTGTTGTGTGTATGTGTGTTGTGTGTATGTGTGTTGTGTGTGTGTGTTGTGTGTATGTGTGTTGTGTGTGTACACTATGGAAACATGGCCTGATGAGAACGGAAGAGACCCTATCCTCTAACCTCGCCCTACACATACACACACAAAGAAACACGCACGCTGATTCACGGCACAAACAATATAACACACACACACACACACACTGATTCACGGCACAAACAATATAACACACACACACCTGCACCACTTACACTGGAGTGACCTTACTGCTGGTAATGGGACATGTGTCAGTGCTTGTGAGTGTGAGCATGTGGAGGAAGAGAGGAGGAAAGGAGGGAAGGAGGGGAGGAAGAGAGGAGGAAAGGAGGGGGGAAGGAGGAGGGGAGGAAGAGGGGAGGAGGGAAGCAGGGAAGGAGGGGAGGAAAGAGGAGGAGGAAAGGGGGAGGGGGGAGGGGAGGAAGAGAGGAGGGAAGCAGGGAAGGAGGGGAGGAAGATAAAGTTCAGATAAACAAGAATATCTGTGCTGAGCCTCGAGGCTGCTGGGAGAAGAGGACAACATTATAACTGAAGGAGAAGAGAAGGAGAAGGAGTGGGGAGGGGAGGGGAGGGGAGGGGTGAAGGAAGGAGGGCAGCATTAAGGGTGTAGGATGTATGGAAAGGAATGGTAGGAATAACAATGTGAGGGGTGAGGTGGAGGGAGCAGAGGAGAGAGGATGGGTGGGTGGATTACAGAAAACAGACTGAACTAGGAAGTTGCTTGCTCCAATGTTAGGAACACAGCTGTGTGTGTGTGCGTGTGTGGGTGTGTGTGTGTGTGTGTATGTTGTTTCAGGAATGCCAGGAATTCCCAACAGGACCCTCCTAGGACTATCGCTGCAGTTCCCACCCTCACCTGAGTTTACACAGGACCCTGTAATAGTGTTACACACACATACACACACACACACCACACACACACACCACACACACACACACCACACACACACACACACACACACACACACACACACACACACACACACACACACACACACACACACACACACACACACACACACACACACACACACACACACACACACACACACACACACACACACACACACACACACACACACACACACACACACACACACACACATCACACACCACACACTACACACACATCACACACCACACACTACACACACAACACACACCACACACTACACACACACACACCACACACATACGCACACACACACCACACACACACAGAAACACCACACACATACGCAGCAAACATGAACACACAGAAGAACATTCAAACACACAGAAGCCTAAGTGTTGTTGTTCATTAGTTTACTCCAATTAGGGGAAGGGTGGTAGGGTTAGTGGAACAAAATAAAGGAAACTATATATATATGCATATATTTTATGTGTGTGTATGAATATGTATCTATATATATTAATAATAATTTTGCACACCCAATTTTTCAGTTTTTGATTTGTTAAAAAAGTTTGAAATATCCAATAAATGTCATTCCACTTCATGATTGAGTCCCACTTGTTGTTGATTCCTCACAAAAAAATACAGTTTTATATCTTTATGTTTGAAGCCTGAAATGTGGCAAAAGGTCGCAAAGTTCAAGGGGGCCGAATACTTTCGCAAGGCACTGTATATATTTACAAACAAATATATTGGGGATTGTTGGTGTGGGGGTGCTGTGATAGTGACACTCTCAAGGATTTATTTAGAATTCAAGTCACACTTTACCAGCATGGCTACCACAGCATCCTGAAGCAATACGCCATCCCATCTGGTTTGGGCTTAGAGGGACTATCATTTGTTTTTCAACAGGACAATGACCCAACACACCTCCAGACTGTGTAAGGGCTATTTTACCAAGAAGGAGAGTGATGGAATAATCCATCAGATGACCTGGCCTCCACAATCACCCGACCTCAACCCAATTGAGATGGTGTGAGATGAGTTGGACCGCAGAGTGAAGGAAAAGCAGCCAACAAGTGCTCAGCATATGTGGGAACTCCTTCAAGGCTGTTGGAAAAGCAGTCCAGGTGAAGCTGGTTGAGAGAATTCCAAGAGTGGGCAAAGCTGTCATCATTGTAAAGGGTAGCTACTTTGAACAATCTCAAATATAAAATATATTTTGATTTGTTTAACACTTTTTTGGTTACTACATGATTCCACATGTGTTATTTGGATTTCTTCACTATTATTCTACAATGTAGAAAATTGTAAAGATAAAGAAAAACTCTGGAATGAGTAGGTGTGTCTACACTTTTGACTGGTAATATATGTATATTTATATATATATATATATACTTAGGAAATTTAGCAGGCTAACTCCTTGATCCTGCTTTGTTTCATACATGCATTTTGCTACACCTGAAACAACATCTGCTAAACACTTGTATGTGACCAATAAAATTTGATTTAATTTGATTTGATCTTAATACCCTGAAGAAACAGATCCATTGGCTTAGACCAGAGGAAAATACTACCATCTAGTGGTCAGATTGAGTCAGTGCATCTCAGACACCACACCAACATCTGACACATTAACACACACACACACACACACACACACACACACACACACACACACACACACACACACACACACACACACACACACACACACACACACACACACACACACACACACACACACACACACACACACACACACACACACACACACACACACACACACACACCCTCTCCCTCCAATTCCTGAAGTGGATGAAAGAGCAGTGGAGTCAGATAGTCTGCTGTTGAGTGCACACACACACACACACACACACACACACACACACACACACACACACACACACACACACACACACACACACACACACACACACATACACACATACACACCGGACACACACCTCTGATGTTGTGTGACAGCTCTCTGGTGTTCTAGCAGCATCTGTGCTGACGGCTGGCGTGGCAGCATTGATTTCTGGGTAATGGCTGAGGAGCACTCTAGACATCGACCGCTCCGCTCCTCAAAACTGCCAGACAGTGGACACACAACACCTCTCTCCATCTGCCCCTTATACACACACACACACACACACACACACACACACACACACACAAACGACAAACACGCACACAAACCATAAACACACACAAACCACACACACACCTACACACACAAACCACAAACACAAACCACCATAAACACACACACACACACACAAACCACACACACGAACCACACACACACATGAACCACACACACAAACCACAAACACGCACACAAACCATAAACACACACAAACTACAAACACACACACAAACCACAAACACAAACCACCACAAACACACACACACAGACACACACACACAAACCACACACACGAACCACACACACACATGAACCACACAGACAAACCACAAACATACAAACACGAACCACACACTCGAACCACAAAAACCACAAACACACACACAAACCACAAACACACACACAAACCACAAACACACACACGAACCACACATACACACACACACAAACCACACACACACCTACACACACAAACCACACACACCTACACACACAAACCACACACACACCTACACACACAAACCACACACACACCTACACACACAAACCACACACACACCTACACACACGAACCACACACACACCTACACACACAAACCACCACACACACCTACACACACGAACCACACATACACACACACACAAAACACACACACCACACACACACAAACACACACACACACCCACACACACAAACCACACACAAACCACACACACACCTACACACACGAACCACACACACACACGAACAACACACACACACATGAACGGTGGTATAAATGATTTATTCACAAGATTGAAAAAGGGTAACATCATAATCATCATTTTTCCATGTTGAGGTCCATCCGAGCCGATAGATATTACATTACAGTACTAACAGTCAAATAGTCCCATCGTGTTTCCTCCTCACAGTTTGTCTTCAGTGAGTCCTCAGGTCATTATCAATCCTGGACCTCTACAACTTTCATAGTCAAATAGTGTCCTGCGTCTGCAAAGAGTTCTGGACCATTTTGGCACGTTGAGACACTTAGTAGGTTTGGAAGAGGATGGGTCGGATTAGATGAGTGAACAGAGGGGGTTGTGGGTAGGGGTAAGTGTGTGACAAGCGGAGTGTGCTGTCTGCCATATGTGTTAGATGAGGCTTGTAGCAGTGCGGCGCGTGCTGTCTGTGTTTTCTGTGTTTTCTGTGTGTATATACAGTTGAAGTCGGAAGTTTACATACACCTTAGCCAAATACATTTCAACTCTATTTTTCACAATTCCTGACATTTTATCCAAGTAAAAATTCCCTGTCTTAGGTCAGTTAGGATCACCACTTTATTTTAAGAATGTGAAATGTCAGAATAATGGTAGAGAGAATTATTTATTTCAGCTTTTATTTCTTTCATCACATTCCCAGTGGGTCGGAAGTTTACATATACTCAATTAGTATTTGGTAGCATTGCCTTTAAATGGTTTAACTTGGGTCAAATGTTTTGGGTAGCCTTCCACAAGCTTCCCACAATAAGTTGGGTGAATGTTGGCCCTTCCTCCTGACAGAGCTGGTGTAACTGAGTCAGGTTTGTAGGCCTCCTTGCTCGCACACGCTTTTTCAGTTCTGCCCCAAAACCTTCTATGGGATTGAGGTCAGGGCTTTGTGATGGCCACTCCAATACCTGGGGACAAAGATCGTACTTTTTGGGGAAATGCCCTCTGGTCTGATGAAACAAAAATAGAACTGCTTGGCCATAATGACCATCGTTATGTTTGGAGGAAAAAGGGGGAGGCTTGCAAGCTGAAGAACACCATCCCAACCGTGAAGCACGGGGGTGGCAGCATCATGTTCTGATGGTGCTTTGCTGCAGGAGGGACTGGTGCACTTCACAAAATTGATGGCATCATGAGGTGGGAAAATTATGTGGATAAATTGAAGCAACATCTCAAGACATCAGTCAGGAAGTTAAAGCTTGGTCGGAAATGGGTCTTCTAAATGGACAATGACCCCAAGCATACTTCCAAAAGTTGTGGCAAAATGGCTTAAGGACAACAAAGTCAAGGTATTGGAGTGGCCATCACAAAGCCCTGATCTCAATCCCATAGAAGGTTTTGGGGCAGAACTGAAAAAGCGTGTGCGAGCAAGGAGGCCTACAAACCTGACTCAGTTACACCAGCTCTGTCAGGAGGAATGGGCCAAAATTCACCCAACTTATTGTGGGAAGCTTGTGGAAGGCTACCCAAAACATTTGACCCAAGTTAAACAATTTAAAGGCAATGCTAACAAATACTAATTGAGTACATGTAAACTTCTGACCGCTTGGGAATGTGATGAAAGAAATAAAAGCTGAAATAAATAATTCTCTACTATTATTCTGACATTTCACATTCTTAAAATAAAGTGGCCTAACTGACCTAAGACAGGGAACTTTTACTCGGATTAAATGTCAGGAATTGTGAAAAACAGAGTTGAAATGTATTTGGCTAAGGTGTATGTAAACTTCCGATTTCAACTGTTAACGTGGTGTGTCAGATGTGAAGAGTAGCAGTGCGGAGCGTGCTGTCTGTATCGTACAGAGCCCCACTCTGCTTCTGGACAGACTTCCTCTTCTTCCCAGGGCTCTTCCTGTTAGAGAAATAACAACAGTCAAAACAACAGCAACAGTAAAAACAACAATAACAGCAACATTCAAAACAACAACACCAAAAACAGCAACAACAACAGTCAAAACAACACCAACAAGAGTCAAAACAACAACAACACAAACAACAGTCAAAACAACAACACCAATAACAGACGACAAAACAGCAACAACAAAAACTGTCAAAAAAACAACAACAGTCAAAACAACAACAAGAACAACAGTCAAAACAACAACTAAAATCAATAACAACAACAACAGTCAAAACAACAACTAAAATCAATAACAACAACAACAGTCAAAACAACAACAACAGTCAAAACAACAATACCAACAACAGCAACATTAAAATCAGTCAAAACAACAACAACAGTCAAAATAACAACAACAGGCAGTGTAGAGTCTAAACAAATTAGAGAGTTGTGTCACGAAGCAGGATGGTCAACTTTGATGAGCAATCTAAACAGTCTGTATGTGTGTGTGTAAGTGTGTGTGCGTGTACTGACCTTG